>NC_045436.1:2382276-2421105 GCF_002776525.5 Piliocolobus tephrosceles | reverse complement strand
GACTTTTTTTTTTTTTTTTTTTTGAGACGGAGTCTCGCTCTGTCACCCAGACTGGAGTGCAGTGGCCAGATCTCAGCTCACTGCAAGCTCCGCCTCCCGGGTTTATGCCATTCTCCTGCCTCAGCCTCCAGAGTAGCTGGGACTACAGGCGCCCGCCACCTCGCCTGGCTAGTTTTTTGTATTTTTTAGTAGAGACGGGGTTTCACCATGTTAGCCAGGATGGTCTCGATCTCCTGACCTCGTGATCTGCCCGTCTTGGCCTCCCAAAGTGCCGGGATTACAGGCTTGAGCCACTGCGCCTGGCCACTGTTTCCTGACTTTTTAATGATTACCATTCTAACTGGTATGAGATGGTATCTCATTGTGGTTTTGATTTGCATTTCTCTGATGGCCAGTAATGATGAGCATTTTTTCATGTGTCTGTTGGCTGCATAAATGTCTTCTTTTGAGAAGTGTCTGTTCATATCCTTTGCCCATTTTTTGATGGGGTTGTTTGATTTTTTTCATGTAAATTTCTTCACAGAATTGGAAAAAAACGACTTTAAAGTTTATATGGAATCAAAAAAGAGCCCACATTGCCAAGACAATCCTAAACCAAAAGAACAAAGCTGGAGGCATCACACTACCTGACTTCAAACTATTCTATAAGGCTACAGTAACCAAAACAGCATGGTACTGGTACCAAAATAGAGAGATTGAACAATGGAAAAGAACAGAGCCCTCAGAAATAATACCACCCACATCTACAACCATCTGATCTTTGACAAACCTGACAAAAACAAGAAATGGGGAAAGGATTCCCTATTTAATAAATAGTGCTGGGAAAACTGGCTAGCCATATGTAGAAAGCTAAAACTGGATCCCTTCCTTACACTTTACACAAAAATTAATTCAAGATGGGTTAAAGACTTAAATGTTAGACCTAAAACCATGAAAACCCTAGAAGAAAACCTAGGCAATATCATTCAGGACATAGGCATGGGCAAGGACTTCATGACTAAAATACCAAAGCAATGGCAACAAAAGCCAAAATTGACAAATGGGATCTAATTAAACTAAAGAACTTCTACACAGCAAAAGAAACTACCATCAGAGTGAACAGGCAACCTACAGAATGGGAGAAAATCTTTACAATCTACCCATCTGACAAAGGGCTAATATCCAGAACCTACAAACAATCTAGTAACTACTTTCATAGCCTTCCCTTTCTTTTGCTCAAGGCCTGAGGCTCACAATAAAAAGGCAAGTAAAAATGGGATGAGTGAGGCATTTCTCTAAGAAACGAAATGTCTCTTCAGCTCTAAGGGAGGTATGGGGGTACAGATCTCACCCTTTTCTCAAGATCATCAGTCATATAACAAAAGACATGGAAACTACTAAGAAACCTAAACAGATGGAAAAAAATGCAATAGCAACCCATTACATAAAGAGTTGATAATTTGTAAAGTGCTAATATAAGCTTGCAAATTATCATTTGCCAAGACTCCCGGGGTAAGTAGAAAACAATATGTTTTAGTCATATTAATAATACCAGAAAAGCCATATAAAGAGAGGAGAACTGTTAAATATAGTCCTTACATTTATAAGAATCCTTTATAGTCATCAGTGAAGACTTGTGCTAATTAATGCTTACATGACTAACTCAGTCTAGTTTTATTTAATTTAGTCCCACTACACACACACCCAAAACTGAACTGAAGCAGGGAAGAAATTTTGTAAGAAGACTTTCCAGATGATTTTATAATGGATTGTGTAGGAAACTTTTTTTGAAAACTTTCTCTAAATTTTTTGAGGCTATGTAATTACAGTATTATTTGACCAGTGTATCATGCTTCCTAGCATAATCTTGGATGTAAAATATTTTGGAGTTTTGATTTCATATGTGGAAATAAATGAAAATAAAACATAAAGCAGAGCCATTCTGCCAATAACATTGATATTTTAATGTACTGGATTATAGTTTTGGTCATGTGGACAAAAACGTTCCTGTTCCTTAATCTGTGTTCTATAATAGTATTATATTTTTGTCAGGATTACTCTAATTCTTGTCAACTCAAGTATATTGGATTCTATTATGGGTCAGCAGAGCATTTTTCCATATTTATCCAAACTGAAAGTATTATTTATTTATTAATTTTATTTTATATTTTAAGTATTTATTAGTATTTTTTTTTTTTTTTTTTTTTTTTGAGACGGAGTCTCTGTCACCAGACTGGAGTGCAGTTGCGTGACCTCTGCTCACTGCAACCTCCACCTCCTGGGTTCAAGCCATTCTCCTGCCTCAGCCTCCCAAGTAGCTGGATTATAGGCACCCACCACCAGGCCCAGCTAATTTTTGTGTTTTTAGTAGAGATGGGGTTTCACCACGTTGGCCAAAATGGTCTTGATCTTTTAACCTTGTGATCTGCCCACCTTGGCCTCCCAGAGTGCTGTGATTACAGGTATGAGCCACTGCGCCCAGGCTAAACTATTATTTATTAATTCAACAAGTGCAATGATAGGTGAACAAGGGTGCCACGAAGTCTACCAAAGAAAGATGCATATTTGTCCCTTCAGTTATTTAGACAGGAATGATGGCAATTCCTTACTGGTTGATCTCCCTTTTTCTTTTCCCGTGCCAAACCATCTCCTGTCAGATTTTCCTTCTAAAAACAGAGCTCTGCGGTGGTCATCCTTTGCTTAAACTCCCAATGACTGTCCATTGCTCCAAGCCACAGTTCGGTGCTCAGCCTGGCCCCACAGCCCACATCGGGGAGCACTTGCCTACTGGGAAATTGCTCCCCGTCTCCCACCTCTTCTTTTGTATCCCCTATACTCCAGCAAAGCTGCTGTGGCTCACTTAAGTATTTTATGTTCCCCCAACTTGATCGAGATCTCTCTTTTCTCCTCCATTTCTGTGCATCCAAATTCTAGACCCTATCCAAACCCCGTATCTTCCAAGTTCTTTCCTAATTCCCCAACCAGAAGTAACGTTTGGATTTCAGCAGCATTTTACTTGCATCTTCAGAAGATACATGATCACTTTCTACCTTGGATTGGAAGTTTTATATGCGCACCTTGCTCTTCCTACTGGGATGTGGCATTCCTGAGAGCAGGATTGATACTGCTTTATCTCTTTAACTCTTTTAATAGTTGTCTTAGCTTATATATTTAAAAAGAAAATAAGTATTTATTCATGGATAAGGTAGCAAGGATTCATTTAGAATACAAAAGACAGAAGCTAAGATGAGACAAAATCTAATGCTAGCTGTATAACTGAGTCAAATATTTCAATGTGAAAGGATGCTAAAAGATGATTTGGTCTATTCATTTTACAAGTTAGAAAATTAAGAAGCAGAATATTAATGGATTTTTTTGCAATTCTATATTGTGTACCCCCAGATAGGATGAAATTTTAAATAATTTTCAAAATGTGACCATTTTTATTTCACTTTCTTAACTCATTCCCACAAACATATCCTCGATCATCAGCTGAAATGGCCTCACCAGAACCAGCCCTCTTGTTCCCCTCCCTCACGCACCTCACCAGCACAGTGACCTGATTGTTTCTCTAAGTTTATTTTGATCCATATTCAGGGCAACAATATAGTGATATGGAAAAGAATATGTGCTTTGATATCAGGTATTTCAGGGTTTTATTCCCTGCCCTGTTACTTTCATAATTTGTAGCATTCAGGCTCTCTGAGCTTCCGTTTTCTGATTTGTAAATTTAGGATATTGAAAATATTATAATAGCTAATATTATTGAGACCTTGCTAAATATATACCATTCTGAATGCTTTACATTTATTGTCTGAAATCTCAAAACAACTCTATGAAGTAGGCACTATTATTATCCACACACATACAAATGAAGTAAGTACTATAATTACCCCCATATGATAGATGGAGAAGTGACGGCTTAGAGAAGTTAGCTGGCCTGTAGAGTCACACAGTTACTGAGGAGTGGAGCTAGAACCGAAACCAAGTTCTTACGACTTCAGAGCCCATGAACATATGGTTATTGTGAGGATGATTTGCAAAGGCCAGTCCTACTATTTGCTATAAAGAGTGTTTCTCAGGACTCCGGTTGAATGGGTTATTATAAGTATGTGTGAGTTAATTTTACTCCAATTATAGAAACTCTCTAGCTGTGGGATTTAAGGAACAAATGTTACATTCTGTATCATGAGCACTCCCCATCTGTTGACATTAGGAACCTTAGCTAATTTTTCTTTTAATGTTTCAATTTCTTAAATTATGTCAACTCTTTTGAGTTAAATTGATAGTGCCTGTTTTCCGTTTTGCCAACTGAAGAATCTCACTAGTGACTGAATGTCCTGGGCAGCTATCTTCAAGTTTGAAACCCAGTCGTTCCCCTACACTCCTTTCTAACTGCCCTCAAGCAGAGGAAGAAATACCCTACCAGGCGCAACAACCACCAGATAGTTCAATAGACTTTGCAAAGCACATTTTTCTGAACTATTCAGTAGAAGCTTCTAAACATATCTTTATATGTTCTGAAGCATGAAAAACAAATCACATTTTTCTGAATTATTCGGTAGAAGCTTCGAAATATAACTTTCTCTATGAAGTTTCCTTGTTCAAGCTTTCATGTTAACATTGTAGTTCAAATGAATGACATTCCTTAACATTATTTTAAAAAACAAGGCTTTGATGGAGCAATAAGTCACTTGTGAAGCACAGGACATCTTTAAAAATTAGCAAGAAGAGAACAGAATTACCAAATGCACTCATTTACTGGCATTTTGTTTCTATAGCCATCAGCTCAATTTCTTCTAAAATACAAGCTAAATGAGGACAATGGCATGTCCAAATGCCTTTACTGGATTATATATGCCACAGGTATACTACGTGAGCCCTATAGCAAATTGGATGTAACATTGTTGATTCTGTATTGTTGGTACATTGGGAATGGGTTTTTATAGATTTTAATTTACAGGAAGATTACTAGGGCTATAAGAAGATACATCCAACCACGCTATTTGTCCTTTTGTCTATAAATTTGTCTTTCATCCATTAAAAAGGTGATTGTGTGAGTGTAACATAAAGACAGGGCATGTGGGAAACTCTTAACAGAATAAACTAATTCCAGTAAAGCACTAGCTCAAGACACATGTGACCATGACAATGTAATCCTTGTCTCCTTGCTCAGATTCTGCTTCCCACCCTGGAATTTGCTAAGTGTTTGTGGAGAACTTGGTCAACTCTAGCATCTGGGTTAACTAACTCTGATCTAGTCCATCAGACCTTACAACTATAAAACACTGTGAATCTGTGATCCAGAGAGGTAGATGAATAGGACAAACCGATGAATCACCTAAATAGCATCCAGGCATCTCTGTGTGTGCTAAACTGTGCCATAAACGAAAGTAATCATCTTCTCTTCTCTTCCCCCACCTCTCTGTAAAGTAACCTCCTGACAGAAGCTTCAACTCTTCTTGTTGTGCTCATGTATTGCAGAGATCAGCTGAGATTTCCCAAGCTCCCTGAAATCTACAGAAGGTCGGCTCGAACCCCTACCCCAGATGCTAGAGTTGACCAAGTTCTCCACAAACACTTAGCAAATTCCAGGGTGGGAAGGAGACTCTGAGCAAGGAGACAAGGATTACGTTGTCATGGTCACGTGTGTCTTGAGCTAGTGCTTTACTGGAATTAGTTTATTCTGTTAAGAGTTTCCCACATGCCCTGTCTTTATGTTACACTCACGACAAAACAGACATAAAGCACAGGCCTCGCCTCCGGTTCCACAGGAGGCTCACCAACCCATGCCCTCAAGTGATGCCTTTCTCTGTTAAGACTAAAGAAGATGGTAACCAAGTAAAGAGATGGAGGTTAGGAGTGTACAAGCAGAGAAACTACACGTGGAAAGGCATCGAAGCAAGAAAGAGCATGACATGTTCTTAGTACTGAAAGAAAATACAATGGGACTGCAAATATTTTCTCATTTGTGGGATAAAGGGTGGGTGTTTCTACTCCTCCTTTTCAATACATCCCAACAAAACATCTGTGCACTTCTTTAGACAAGACCAAAATGCAAATATTTTTGTTACTATTCTTTGTACTATCACCAAATCAAAATAATATCTTATTTTTGTATAACTCTTTACACTTTTCAAAGCAATTTCCACTGTCTATTTGTCTATTTCAGAGGCCTCTCGCCACCAAGGATAATCAGTGAACTATCGTTTTTGTGGATCCATTTGCGGGTTTCAACAAAAATTAACTATAGAACTTACTGAAACATCAAACATTTTAAAAAATGGAAAATATTATTTTTTTAACCAAAAAGCAAAAAGAGTTGTTTTTCAGACACACTTATTGCATATAGCAAAGCAGCTCATTTGGTGGGTGGGGGTGAGGTATGCCATTTTTTGTCTTACAGCCATGAGAAACAGCATTTTAGAATAATAATAATAATTATTATTATTATTATCATATTGAGAAGGAGTCTCACTCTGTCACCCAGGCTGGAGTGCAGTGGCACAATGTCACCTCACTGCAAGCTTCACCTCCCGGGTTCACACCATTCTCCTGCCTCAGCCTCCCAAGTAGCTGGGACTACAGGTGCCCGCCACCATGCTCAGCTAATTTTTTTGTATTTTTAGTAGAGACGGGGTTTCACCGTGTTAGCCAGGATGGTCTTGATCTCCTGACCTCGTGAGCCGCCCATCTCGGCCTCCCAAAGTGCTGGTATTACAGGCATGAGCCACCGTGCCTGGCCCTGGAATAATTATTTACACATTTATAAATCTTTAAAAAGAATAGAGTATATAACATGTTGAAATAGAATCGTTGTTACGCTTTGATAAAACATTAAACAAAAGCCAGGTCTCCCTTTTCACCTTTCTAACCTCCGCTTTGGTCTGACGATAGTCATGGGGGTGAGGGATTGAAGGGGATTCAGGTGGTAGGCTCTGGGCCTGCCTAGGCCTTGCCAAGAAGCAGTTACCAGCTTGGCAGTGCATACCTGAAGAAGTACAATTGAACATAAGGCTCTGTTGACCAGCCTGTAAATTGTTCTGTTAGAGATGGTCCATTTAAAGCAATTATGAATGCATGGGTCAGTGCTATTGGAAAAGAGCACTTTTGTACACTTTCAGAGGCCTCAGAAGCAATGTATTCTCGCCATCTGACCCTCCGGATGGTTCCAGGCCAAGTGTCTCTCGGGGAAGGCTGGTTTCTCTCAATGCCCCCTTTCTGTCTGTGTTTCTTGGTTACCAGGCTTGCTTACTTTGTACTATCCTCAGAGCCCATGACTTCCTCTGCTTTTTTCCCTACAGAACCTTCCTTTTCTCAAAAGTGCTCATAACCTTCTCTGTGCCTTAGCGATCACAAGACTGAGCACATTTCCTGTTCGCTGAATAAGCTCTATTCAATGCAAATAAATTAAAGAGGAATAAGCAAATTGCTGTAACGCTGTGATTGCTCATTAAGACTCTGAAAAATACTCAGGAGCATAGACTTGTTCCCTTAGAAATACAATAAACAGGTCATTGAAATCTTTGAACATGAAATGTCTGCTATGTGCAGAAGTGCTATATTGACATTGTTACTGTGGATTTCATTTTCTCACTGTTTCGATAATTTTTACTCCACACTCCATTAAAATTATTATTTTAAAAAATTAACACAAAGGCTTTCCCTTCTTCTCTGATGAGCACCAGACCAACGTTGATGTGCAATAGAAAGGAAATATTAATCAGAGTGCAAAGCAGTGGAAAGATGCCCACTGCTTTGCAGATTAGAAATGGACGTCAGGAAGTTTCCTGCAGGTGGTCATGTTATCTCTTTACTCTCTTTGTAAAGAAACAATTTACAAAATAATGTTGAGTCTTACCCTAGGAGGAAGGACATCCTGGAGACAATGGCTTTGCCCTGAAGAAGACCGTGCTGTTAAACACCATAGAAATGATATGGTAGTGAGAGTTGTAGGTTGTGGATCCGAGAGCTGGCTCAGCCTTGCTGCCCACCAGTCAAGGGATCTTGGTGAAATCACCAATTCCTCTGAGCCCCAGTTTCCTCATCTGTAACATGGATTTCATAAAAATAATTTCTTGTATTGTAAGAGTTGAAAGCACGAATATACATATAATGCAAATAATTTCTCATTGGACAAATCACATGAAAAGTACTCAATAAATAAAACGTTATTGTTTGTTAGTTCTTGATTTAGAGCCATCTGAGTCTTTTCTGTACCCTTGTAGATAGCTTGGTCAGCTCCATGGAGCAGAGCTGAGTTGAGAGTGTTGGTGGTGGTGAACTGTTAAGGAATAGAATGTCTGATGAACTAATATCCCCTATTCCATGAGTCAACATATCCACTCCTGCAATGGTACTGAGGGAAGACCCTGGGTTGTCGTCACTGTGGCAATGCTAGTGCAATAGCTTAATGAGTTCTTTCTGCTTGTTGCACAGACAAAACAAATTCACTGAGATGGTCACATTGCAGTAAAAAAAAGGTTTAATTAACACACGGCTGGCCATGCAAGAGATCTAGAGTTATCACTCAAATCAGTCTCTCCAAGAACTCAGAGGCTAGGGTTTCTGTGGATTATGTGGTGTGCAGGAGGCTAGGGAATGTGTGCTGCTGATTGGTTGGGGATGAAATCAGAGGGTGTGGAAAATGGTCCTTGTGCACTGAGTACACCTCTGGATGGGGCCACAGAACCAGTTGTCATGAGTCGCAGCTCCAGCTTGAGTCTGTCAGTTGCCAGAATGCAAAAATCTGAAAAACATCTCAAAAGACCAGTCTTAAGTTCTACAATAGAGATGTTATCTGTTGGAGCAATTGGGGAAGTCACAAATCTTCTGACCTCTGGCCACATGATTCCTGGGCAGTAGAGGATTATAGAAACTATAATTCTGCTACATTTTAGAATTCAGGCCCCTCTCATGATCTTAAACTTATGGCCTTTCATTAGTTTCTGGTCCTTGAGCAAGGATGGAGTTGGTTTTAGGGAGGACCTGTCATCATCCTTGCTTTTAAGTTACTATTAACTGAATTTCTCCTGTGGTTAGCTTGGCCTAGGAAGGAGCAAAGACAACCAGCCTATTAGGCTAGAAGCAAGATGCAGTCAGCCATATTAGATTTTTCTCACTGTCATAATCTTTGCAAAGCCAGTTTCACTACCACCCGGTATAATGCTAGAAATAGCACAGGGCCCAGTTGATATCTACCAACTTGAAATGCTCTGACATACTTGGTAGTAAATTTTTTTAGTAGTAGAAAATCTAAAGTTTAACTGTTGCACACATTTTTTTTTTATCATGTAGTAATACAGTTAATTCTGAATGGAAATGAAAAATAACTAAGCAAGAGCAACAGATCATCTGCATTGTTATCCAGACATATTCCATTGTTTGCCAAGAAACTGTAAGTTAACCTTTATGAATAAGAACAATGTCTTTGTTCTGCTTATTACAGATGGAACATAAATTCTGTAAGGATTCCCCAGTGCCATCTGTGGAACTCGGTGTGGTAACATGAATTTTATAAATGTTGAAATTGTATTTAGAAATGATAAGAAAACCAAACACCACATGTTCTCACTTACAAGTGGGAACTAAACATCGGGTCCTCATGGACACTGAGGACTAATGAAGGGAAAAAGAAGGGGACAAGGTTTGAAACACGAATGATTTGGTACTATGCTCACTCTGGGTGATGAGATCATTCCTATCCCGAACCTCAACATCATGCAATACACTGTGTGACAAACTGAATCTAAAATAAAAGTGGGTTTTTTAAAAAAGAAATGATACAAATGGAGCAGTATTTTGAGAGTTCATATGTGAGGTGCAGAACAATGACCCTTGTTTTCTTGATTTTCCTTTTGTATTATTTACGACAAACTGAAATCCTATTTATTTATACTGCATCATTAAGTTTTTACCAGATAAATTTTAGATTTACCAAGGAGAAATCAAGATTAACATTTAATAGTTTCATACATTTAATATGCAAGTCTGATTAAGCTAATAAAGGTAAGTTTTAATGTGTATTTTTGTTTAGAAATGCTGATTTATATTCATGTTTAATAATTAGAAATGAATGAGCATTTTAGTGGATTGGGTAAAGTGACCTCCAACTCGCTGATCTAGCTTTTGCTTTTCCTGTATTAATTTATGAATAATTTACGTTTGGCCCCTGGGCATTTTACAATACACAATGACATGGATATCTTGATAAACTGCTAATTAACAATTTTATCAGCAACCTTTCCCCAAAACAGAGCAGATACCATGCTTTAGTAACTTTGTGCTTTTAACTATGTCTAACATAGTGCTTTGCAAGGGGTAGCAAAGGATAAACATTAAGAAATTATTAATTTCCACGAGCTACTCAATGAATGTTTCAAATGTCATTTCAAGTACTTTTCATGGAAAACTAAAACCTTGCTATTTTCTTTGTAAAGGATTGTATTCACTGTTTATTAGTCTATGCATTTGGACTGTGTGACTTAGCTGCTGATAACTTTAAGCAAACCGAACACTTTTCAACTAAAGATAGTTGTCTTGTAATGGCAAAATAAATAAAATACATGTAAGAAATGCAACTCAACCAAAAACCTTTATAGAAAATACTTGTAATAAACTCAGTAGAAGTTTTTCTTTAAATTGAGACATAATTTCTGTTGTCCAATTAGAAAATATTTTAAAAATTAAGAAAATCCATTCTTAGGAAGAGCAAAAAAAAAAAAAAAAAAAATGGGCATGGTCATATTCTTCTTGAGAAGTGGGCAGTAGCATTATCCTTTACATAGTAATTGGGCATTATGTAGTAATTATTCCAAAACTGGGCATATTTTTTGACCTAAGAATTACATAAGTAGAAAAATTTAAGGAAGTAACTCTAAATTCAGAAAATCCTTTATAGAAAACAGTATTCATGAAAATATTATTTATATAGAAAAGAATCAAAGCTTAATTTTCCATCAGAAAGGAAATAATTACTTGTGATATAGCCACATGATTGAATAATATGGACTCATTAAAATGGCTACAATAATCTGGAAAAATATTTAAAATTAAATTACATCAAAAATAGAGTATAAAACTCTATTCAACAACGTTAATATTTTCTTTGAAATTGAATTACAGATTTTTTCTCTTTCTAATTTTATGCATTTATTATCTTTTAACTACTATATACTTGTTTTATAGTTTAAGAAAAATAAATTGCTGAGTTCATTGCAGGAATCCTTTTGGAGATTATGCTCTGAATTACTTTGTAGCCCAAGAGGTTATATCATGTGAACTCAAGGTAGCAAAGTATGGTTTTAAGAGCTCTCAGATGCAAGGGGGTCCATTAAAGATTCTTTGTCTAACCCAGTCAAAGGCAGAAGGGAGGCAATATGTGAAACTCTCGGTCATGTGTAGAGATCTGTGTGTCTGAAGAAGTCAGTATGACTACAGCTTAAACAAAAACAGATGGAATATCCGCAGATGAACTGAATATATAGACAAGGAACAGATCAAACTTGCCCATATTCCTCCTCAGGGAAATGGAAAGATTTCCAAAAAGTTTTGTAAAGAAAAATGACAGTATTCGATTTACATTTTACAGAGATGATTGTGATAGTTTAAAGGACCGTGGATTGAATCTAGGAGACCAGTTGAGCTACGGCTATAGTAGATGGATGTAGTCAGGGGACTTGGATTATGATGGGGAGTGGCAGTGGAGACGGAGGGAGGTAGAGATATTTGAAACATACTGTGAAGATAAAATTAGCAAGACTTTGTGATGGATCGTTAGTGGGAAATAAATGAATGTGAGACGTCAAGAAATTTACTTTGATTTACAGTTAAGAATTTTGTGTTTTTTTTAAATCACAAGTGACTGCTGAATTTGATTACTGTTTTAGCATCTATAATATGATCATATGATTTTCTTATTATTTCTGTTACTGTGACATGTCATATTTATTGATATTTAAATGTGAAGCCACTTTTGTATTTTCAATATAAATTTCACCAGGTTGTAATGTAATTATTCTTTTTATATATCACTCTTTAATTATTCATTTATGTTTTGCTTAAGGATTTTTTATCTATGTTTAAGACAGATATTGGGCTATCATTTTCTTTACTTATCATGTTCTTCTTAAGGTTGGGTATCAACTGGTGTTTGCCTCATAATAGTAGTTTGGAATAATTTTTTCTTTTTCTATTCTTTGGGAGACTTTCTATGAGGCTGAGGTTATTTCTTTCCTAAATATTTGTAAAAATTCACAGTTGATCCATTTATATCTGGAGTTTTCTTGGTGAGAATGTTTTTTAATAAAAGACTCCATTTTTTTTTTTTTTTTTTTTTTTTTTTTTCTGAGACGGAGTCTCGCTCTGTCGCCCAGGCTGGAGTGCAGTGGCCGGATCTCAGCTCACTGCAAGCTCCGCCTCCCGGGTCCCCGCCATTCTCCTGCCTCAGCCTCCCGAGTAGCTGGGACTGCAGGCGCCGCCACCTCGCCCGGCTAGTTTTTTGTATTTTTTAGTAGAGACGGGGTTTCACCATGTTAGCCAGGATGGTCTCCATCTCCTGACCTCGTGATCCGCCCGTCTCGGCCTCCCAAAGAAGACTCCATTTTTCAATAGATAATCACATCTTGTATTTATTTGTTTCAATTGTGATATTCAGGATGTCTGTTAGTTTCTGTTGTAATGAGACATTTATGGAATCCTCTTCTTGTGACCTCATACCCTGGTTACACCTTGGGGATTCACTGTAGTCTCTTGATCCACGGCTTTCAGTTGCCCATCAAGCGCTTTCTGTTGCCCCTCAAGTGCTTTCTGTTTCGACATCTGATCAGCGTTATGATGCGTGGCTGGGTTATATATTATAATTTTCAGGGCCATTATTAAAACTAACCGTACCATTCTTTTGCTTAATACTTGCAAAAATTTTGCCATCTTCTATCATGCTTTGACATATGTTTCTGCCATTTAAGGTCTAGCTATCTGCACATGTTTTGCCATACCTTGTAAAGATAGTGCTAAAAAGTCTTTGTAAGCCTTTGAGTGTTGTTCTTATAAAGAGATAACAAGCGTTGCTTCACCAGCCTTTTTTAGTTATCATAAGTAATAATTTCACTGTGCTTGTTTACCAGGTTCAGATTTTGGAGTTCTGAGGGATTCCTGGTTGAATAGACTTGTGCTAATTCATAGTATGCATTGCTAAGGAGCTTAATGAAGCCACCAGTAATTTGAGATCTGTATTTGGTAGCTATTGTACTCTGACAAGTAATATCAAGAAAACTATAATCAACTTTTTACGTGATTCTGAAGTCATCCTCACAGAGTTAGCAAGAATTCCCGACAGAAATGTAGTTATAATTAAGCATTTGTCAGGCTGCCCTTTGGCCCATTTCCTTGAACCCGAAAGTCCTGTTGCACTGGGTACCTACCACTTGCATCCCCACTGTTCCTATAGGTAGGAATTCTGACCTTAAAATCATAGGACTTTTGCTTAAGACAGGATCTCTAAGACTGGAATCATAAACTTTTGCTTAAGAGTTGCTTAAGCAGATCCTGACTTCCAGCAGGACAAGAGAGGTCAACTGGTCTCAAGGCCCCACAGAAGACCTGAATGAGCATAAGAATACAGTTTCTTCACCTGCTGGCCCCATGACTTCACCCTGCACAATTCAGCCAGTGATCTCTACACTCCAGCCCTTGCCAAAACCCTAAAAATTCCTAGCACCAAACTACTCAGGGAGACAAATCTTGAGTTTTCCGCCCATCTCCTCATTTGGCAGCCCTACAGTGAAACCTCTTTCTCCGCTGCAAATGGATATATCTATGTATTGACTTGCCACACTCATGGGGCAACAAACTTATGATTTCAGTCCAACATGATATGACGACCTGACATGGCAAGAGTGGGTTCAGCTTGTTCCGAAGGTAAAGGACTCTTCAGCCGGTGCGGGTCATCCCTAGCGAGAGGAGTAACAAACAGTTCTTTGCATCATCGTTTCCTATTTTACAACGTGCCTAGGATTTTGTCTTTAATTCAGATATGGTAATGTCAGTAGATCAGGAGTCAAACACCATTGAAAAGATAGTTTGTGCCCGGCATGGTGGCTCACGTCTGTAATCCCGGCACTTTGAGAGGCTGAGGCAGGCAGATCACTTGAGGTCAGGAGTTCAAGACCAGCCTGGCCAACATGTTGAAACCCATCTCTACTAAAAAATACAAAAATTAATCAGGTGTGGTGGCACAGACCTTTAATCCCAGCTACTCAGGAGGCTGAGGCAGGAGAATCACTTGAGTCCGGGAGGCGGAGGTTGCAGCGAGCCGAGAACACGCCACTGCACTCCAGCCTGGGTGACAGAACAAGACTTCATCTCAATAAATAAATAAATAAATAAATAAATAAATAAATAAATAGAAGAAAAGATAGTTTGTCACTCATGGTTCCCAAGAGAGGGGCATGACATACAGAGGGCCACAAGAGGAGGCACAGGGGCAGTCAGGAGGGAGAAGGGGAGGAGAAAGTATGGACCAGGGCCAATACTGTCCTTTTTGAGGCAGTAAATGATCAAGGTAGGGTAGAAAAGCTGAGCGGTGGTAGGATTGGATAGTGTGAACAATTTCAGCAGACTCTGGGACATGAGGGTCATCCCTAGTTATCTGGTACCCTTCTCTAGGGCGATTTAGGGCAGGAGGAGAATGTCCTGTGCTGCAGGAGCCTGATGAAGGAAAGCGGATGTGGATATGTACTTGGGATTTGTTGGCTTGCATACCACAGGTGTGCTCACAGGAAACTTGTTAGCCTTCTCTAGGAAATTAGCTAATTAACAGTCCCCCCGCCCCCAGATCCACAAGACTCCAAACATGTCAAAGCATCGTAAAATACAGAAAGTAGAAAATATGATTAATACAGCTCCATTCTCTTTACAGATATCCGTCATAACCATATCAAATGCTGAAAGGGTAGGCTTAGAGCATTTTGTCTGCAAGCAAAGCTGGCAAAAATCAGCGTGTATTCAGGTCAGCTGGTTTGTATTCATCTGCAGCTTGTTATAGCTCCTCTAAGGATGCCAAGTCCTCCCAGAGGCTGTTTTCTTTCCACAAATTCATTTGTTAACTGATGGCATAGCCCAGTAAAAGTATCTGTTGCATATTGAATGTGCTCCCATCACAAGTACTGATGAAAAGTGAAACCTGTGAGAATAGTGTTTCCACGTCAGGAACAGTAGGCATAGAAAACCTCACAAACAAAACAGCAAGAACCCTCAAAAGATGTTCCTGTATATCAGGAGCCCCAAGCACAATACCCAGATGATGTAAGTTCTTTGCAGGGAATTCTCTACTCCAGTTAATCAGTTCACAAAGCTGAGTCATTTGCCCTTGAGTTGAGAGCTGTGGTTCATTGGTCACATATTGCTTTGGGGCAGTCATCATTCCCTGATACAACTCAAGTGGTAGAGGGAGCTTAGGCAGGACTAGGTGGCCACTCTGGGAGGAAGGACTGCCGCAATTTAGCAAAGGGATTCAAACATTTTTCCAGGAGTGGATAAGCTAATTTTCAAGGGACTGAGACAATAATCCAGATTGTGTGGCACTGGCAAAAAGATAAACCTGTAGATCAGTTGAATAGAATTGTGAGTTCACAAATAAACTCATATATTTACAGTTCATTGACTTGGACAACAGTGCCCAAAATCAATCAATGGGGAAAAAATAGCATGCACCAAATGGTTCTGGGACAACTGAATAGACATATGCAAAAGACTAAATGTGGACCCCCTTGCTCATACTGTTTATAAAGTTTAACTCAAAATCTACCATAGCCCTAAATATGAGAGCACCCCAAAAGCACAAGCAACAACAGCAACAAATACAAATTGGACTACATTAAAATTTAAAAATTTTAAAAATTAAAAAATTCCTTGATACCACCAAGAAAATGAAAAGACAATCCAGAGAATGGGAAAAAATATTTGAAAATTCATATATCTGACAATGAACTTGTATTTACCAACACTATGCAAAGAACTCTTACAGCTCAAGAATAAAAAGACAAATAATCCAATTTAAAAAATGAGTGTAGAACCTGAACAGACATTTCTACAAAGTAGATACACAAATGGCCAATAAACACATAAAAAGATGTTCAACATCATTAGACATTAGAAAAACGCAACTCAGAAGCACAATGAAATACAAATCCACCCTCACTGGGGTGATTACCATCAAAAAAACAGACAACACGTGTGTGAAGAAGGATGTGCAGAAACTCGACTTCCCATTCCTTGCTGAGAATATAAAATAGTCCACCTGCTTTGGAAACATTCTGGCAGTTCCTCAAAATGTTAAACCCAGAGTTACCATATGACCCAGCATTTCAATCCCAGGTATATAGTCAAGAGAAATGAATACGTACGTCCATACAAAAGTTTGTACATGAATGTTCATAGCAGTGTTATCCAAAATAGCAAGAAGTAGAAAGAGCACAAATGTCCTTAAACTGATGAGTGGATGAATAAATGTGGTCTGCTCATATGATGGATTATTATTTGAATCAAATAAATGAAAATAAAAGGAATAAAAATAATGATACATACTACAACAGGGTGGACCTTGAAAACATTACGCTAAGTGAAAGAAGTCAGTCACAAAAGCCACATATTTATATAAAGTATTCAGAGTATTCAGAATAGGCAAGTTTATAAAGACAGAAAGCACGTTAACCCTAATATTATCTAAGGCTGAAGACTATAGGGAAGAAGGATTATGAGGTGAAAGCTAATGATGATAGGATTTATTTTTGAGTTAATAAAAGTTTTCCAAACTTGGATTGTGGGCATGCTGTACATTTCTATGAATATACTAAAAACCATTAGATTGTAAACTTCAAGTGTTGATTTTATGGTATGTCAATTATGCACTTATAAAACTGCTAAAAACGTTACTCAGAAAATGCAATAAAAATTACCTTGAAGTTTGAAAAGACAATGATTTAAATTTAAATTACATCAGATTATAATACTTAAATTTTACGTAGTAATACTTATGTTTATTTTAAAGTTATCACCACTTATTTAAATATGCAATCATGAGCCTGGCAGTTGGTTACCAACTCAATTTCTGTGCTTTGACCAACATCATTGAATTTGGAAGGCAATGTAATATAAGGTCATGAGGGCCTTCCACATTTTTCTACCAGAAATGATGGTAAACCTAGTTAAAGATGGTCTCTTACACAGTTGACAAGAAATCCTGATCTACCTGGAAAAACCTCTCACTGATATTACAAGACCATGTCCCTTCAAAAGTAGTAACTCATTGCTAGAGAAGGGTAACCTCCCATTTTCATAGCACGCTTTTTTGAGAAGTCCTTGATAAGACTCATTTCTATATGTGAGTCACAATTTTTCCCTATAAGTTCACACTCTCAATTATTTAGTGCCCACAGTATAGGTATAATGATACAGAGCTCAATAGTAAAAATGTATATGGTGTCCCTCCTCCTGTGGCTATAGGCCTGACAGTGAAGAATGGAAAATTCAGGTAACTAAGAATCTTCACAATGAGTGATAACATTTAAAGCCCCAAAGAACATGAAACTAGATAGAGAATAAATCTATTGATAATGTCTAGTTTTAAGCAGCTATGGGTGGCAGAAACCATGTATAATTGTATGTAATCCTCCAGAAAAGCCTGTACAGATACAAATGTAAAAACATAAACTCAGAGAGGCCAAACAGGTAGTCTAAGGCTACACAATTAATAAGCACATACAGACTGTAAATAAAAATTTAAAAAATATTCCCAGCTCATGTCAAATACAGTAACAAATGTTGACAAGAATATGTAGAAACTAGAATTCTCATTCCTTGTTGAGAATATAAAATGGTATCCCCCGCTTTGGAAACATGTTGGCAGTTCCTCAAAATGTTGACCATAGAATCGCGATGTGACCCAGCATGACAATCCCAGGTATATCCCCTAAAGACAGGAGAACATAAGCCCATATAAAAATTATATAGAAATATATACATAGATGCATATATGTATACATATTTAACCAGTAGTAGAGTTTCAAACTAAAAGCATTAATGTTTCACGTCAGTTTACAAAGTTCATTCAACAAAGCTCAGAGATGGTCAGTGGCTTGCTACGAGTTAACTAGCTAGTTCAGTTAGAACCAAGACTAGACTCCAGTGTAAGACTTTTGGTGAAAAAGTACTTAGAAATGTATCAAGGGATTCCTGTGGTATAATTCCCTACCTTTGATGAATACTGAGATTTCTGTTCTAGGTCAAGGAGCTGACATCTTTTGTTAACTTTTCTTTTTCTCTTCTCAGTCCTGTTTCACTCTAAGGGTTTGAATTGTAAATTCTATTATAAATATTCACTTTGATTTTTTCATCTTTTATAATTTTCCCCCTTTCTATCCAGAAGCTGATTATTAAGAGCTAAATGTGCCTATTCAAATGAACTAGGAAGTCGAATAATTGTACAGTGGAATTCGAGCCCCAGTTCTTTTGGGAAGGTGGTAATAGTCTAACCTGACTAACCAGCTTTTTAAAAAATCCACTGAGCAATACTATTCAATTGTACTTCACTTAAGTAATGCAGATTTGGAACCAGTCAAAACTGCCTACTTTACAAAAACTCTTCTTCTTAACTTACTAGTTCCAAAACATAAAAATATTACCTTTCAGAACATGTCTTCAGTAATGAGTTCTGCCAATTTAAAAGTAAGAAAGTCTAGCAGAATGTGTGAATGTCAAAAGAAGAATAATAGAGAAATTCAAGAAATCTTTAGGACTTACGGTCTTTAGATTCAGTATTTTTCATATTCTTGGTACATTGGCTCATTTCTTTCTCTTTCTTGTTTCTAAACTCCCAATCAACATAATGATGTATTGCTAACCAATTTGGTGATATTTTTACATTCATTAGAGCACTAGAGGCTATATTATTTAAAATATTTCTTTGTGCCCTGTTACTTTGGCCTGCTTTAGTTTTACTTCTTTTCCTTTATTTTTAATGGCTTTAGAGTTTAACTCTCTCAAGAGAAATAAGGTGTTAGTGAATATTGTCAATTTCAGGCCCTTACCTTCCTGGACACAATAACTGGCCAGAAATGGGCATGAGCTAGGCTCATTTAAAATCCACCTTTTCTTTCGAGACTTTTCTAAATGGAGCTGGCAGAACAGTTTGTTTGGACTACGATTCTACTGAAGCATGACTCCGGCTGTGTCTCTCCTTCCAATGTCATACTTACGATGGTGAGGACCCTGTGGCTCCTCCTCTCCATTTCTGGATGGTTTTCCCACTCTCCTCCATAAAACCATCTGGTTCGGAATCACATATTGTCAGACGACCTGCTACCACTCCAAGTTGTAGGCATCTACTGACCTTTGGCTCACTCGTCTCCTTTCCAGGAGATTTTAGTTCTTGGCTTAACGACCTTCTTTCTAAAACTATACATTCATTATTCTTGGTGATTTCAATATCCATATAGATAATCTTCCTAAAATAAACCACTTGGTTCTTTGATTTCCTCTCAAATACACTTGTTCTCCCCAACTGAGCATCTCCCTTCCATCCTCATAGCCTAGACTGTCATTACTTATAAGAACAAACTCTCCATAATGAAATTTCAAGCATTGCATCCTACCACTTATTGTTCTAAAATGCTCACTCTAAAACACAATCCTCCCACCTCCTCAAAACAAAGAACTTGCCTTTTCATGATCTAATCCCCTTTTCTAACTGTTCTCATTACCCAGCTGAAATTACATGATTGATATTTTATAATCATTCTCCCAACCACACTTTCAACTCCTTCCTTCTTTTTCATGCTACTGTGCTAGCAAAACCCAAACAGATCTTATCTATCTTTCCACTCACCCCACCCTAGCATAGGTACAGGTAAACAATCTGGGCCCATTGGACCCCCCAAGGCCAAATGGGTCCACATTGAAACACACCTTCCTTTGGCTGGGCGCGGTGGCTCATGCCTGTAATCCCAGCATTTTGGGAGGCTGAGGAGGGCGGATAATCTGAGGTCTGGAGTTTGAGACCAGCATGAACAACATGGTAAAACCCTCTCTCTACTAGAAATACAAAAATTAGCTGGGCATGGTGGCTCATGCCTGTAATCCCAGCTACTCAAGAGACTGAGGCAGGAGAATCAATTGAACCCATGAGGTGGAGGTTGCAGTGAGCCGAGATCTTACCACTGCACTTCAGCCTGGGTGACAGAGAGAGTTGCTGTCTCAAAAAAGAAACAAACAAAACAAAACGAAAAAACCAAAAATATATTCTTCCTGAGGAGTCATTTAAAGTGCATGACCATTAGCCTCAAGTTGGCCCTGAATGCAGCCAGGCAGTCAGCTGAGCTTCCCTTGCCCTTTTATTCTTCTCCCCTCAAGCCTATAATACATCCTCATTCTGTTCACTGTTGTCTGATGATTTTGCACTCTATTTCTCTGAAAAATATGGAAACAAGGTGCATTAATAAGGGTTCTTCAGAGAATCAGAATCAAATATATGTGTGTGTGTGGAAGGATGGGTGGATAGATAGATAGATAGATAGATAGATAGATAGATAGATAGATAGATACATAGATACATAGAAAGATAGATGATAGATAGATAGATAGATAGATAGATAGATAGATAGATAGATATAGATAGATAGATAGATAGATAGATAGATAGATGATAGATAGATATAGACATAATTAAGGCAATAGTTGATACTGCAGTCTCAAGTCCAAAATGTGCAGGTTGGAACTCAGGCAAGGTTTCTGTGTTGCCGTCTTATGGCAGTATTGCCTTTCCTTTGGGAAACTTCATTTTTACTCTTAGGGCCTTCAACTAATTGGATGAGACTCACCCATATTACAAAGAGGAATCTGCCTTACTCAGTCTATTGATTTAAGTGTTAATCGCATCTAAAAATTTCACAGCAACCGCTAGTGTTTTACCAAACAGCCAGGCAGTGTAACCTAGCCAAATTGATGTGCAAAATTAACCATCATACAATGAGAATAAGGATTTCTCAAGTTCCCACCATCACTTCTACTCCCACGGACGACAGTGCCCACATCCTCTCTCTTTCCTTATGTTGCTGAGCATCAGGCTTCTCAGCCTCAGCACTATCTGTGTTGGGAGGATCCTTCTCATTGTTGGAAGCTGTACTCTGCATTGCAGGATGCTCAGCAGCCTGTCTGGCCTCTATCCACTAGATTTCAGTAGCACCCCAACTTGTGACAACTAAAATATGTCTCCAGACATTGCCAAATGTTCTATGGGTAATGAACTTGCCCCAGTTTTAGATAAACTCTCTGTGCTCCTAGAGTCAAGTCCTCAAGTTGAGCATGAGATTCCCTCCTCTCTCAGGTCATTGCTGTGGCAATTCTCTTCTCACTTCGTGCTTTCCCCAATTGCATCGGTTTTCCCCTCTTTATTGGATCCTTCCCATTATATACAAACATGCTTTATTCTTTCCCAAAAATATATCACAGCCCACTTTACTTTTTATCTATCCCATCGTTTCTTTTGTTCTCTTTCTAGTAAAATTCCTTGCAAATGTTTGTACTTACTACCAGTTATGTTGTTCTTTCTTAAATTCACTTCAGAGTTTTCCCTTGCTACTCCAACAAAGCAGCACTCATCAGTATCACCAATGACCCTCATGTTGCTAAATCCAATAGTTTTTCTCTCACTTGTCTTATATGCAATATTTGACATAGTCGATCACTTTCTCTCCCTTGACATAATGATACCATGAGATCTTTCTCATTGTCCTGACCACATAAATTTTGAGTTCCAAGATAATCAGACCTTGAACCTCTTGTCTATCACACTCACTCATTTGATAATCTTATCTAGTCCTTTAGCATCTAATGTCACTTACATGCTGATGAAACCTTAATTTATATCTTCAGCCCAAGCTGCTCCCATGAACTCCAGACTCATATGCCCTTGTCCTTAGTCTTGGGATTTTGCAGTTCCTTCACCTAGTGACAGCCCCTTGATTTGGGGTTTGATCACATGACTTTCGTTAGCTGATGGAATGTGATGGGCAGTCCAGTGTGCCAGTTTTAAGCCTATGCCTTAAGAAGAATTGATGCTCCTGTCCTCCAAATTCCCATAGCGGTCTTACATTCCATGAAGACATTCCCCAGTTATCCTGCTTGTCCAAAGATGGTGAAAGAGACATTGGAGTAACTGGGACCTAACCAGCAGCTTAGAGTTATGAACTGTGAGCTCAGCCGCCCTCAGCCAAGACCAAGCAGCTCATTCAAGAGCGAATCCATGGCTTTTCTTTGCAGTCACTCAGTTTTGGAGTCAGTTTTGGAATGATGGAATGCTGTGTTACGTGGCATTATTACGGCAATTGTAAATGAATCACAATCCCCAATTTTCCTCCTGCACCTGTTTTGTCCTCAATGATCCTCAGTTCTGTGGATAATAATTCCAGCCTTCTAATTTCTCTGGCCAAAACACATTAGAGTTATTCTTGATATCACTCTTCTTCTCATAGCTCACATCCAAACCAGTATACAATCTTACCTTTCGTAACTTTAAAATATTTCTACAATACACCCATTTCTTAGACTCTCTGTGAAGACAAAAGTGACCCCACCTTGGATGCTCACCTGCCAGAGTGACTTCTCATTAGCCCAGTCCTGTGAATGCCTCCGGATTCCTGCTTCACTTACTGTCCCTCGTGTAAGAACATGTCAATCTTGATGATGTTATTGCACAAATTATAGGCTGTGACACACCTGGCATTCTTGCCTGTTCTGCAGAGCTGCACTTAATCGTCCATACAGGGGATATACACCCTCTCTCTAAGGTATACGAGCCCTGGGTCTGGGGGTAACAGTGTGGAAATCTACCTGACCTGCTGCCGCCCAAGACCATGCTGCTGTTCGTAAGTTTTCCAATAAATTGCCCTCTATCAACAAACCAAGTTTCTCTGCCTTGTTCTTTGGCTTCTCTGTTCCTTCTGTGTTTGCTGGTCTCTTTGCATATTTGGCTCTTTTATGGGACACTAACCCAGTGCAGGCTAACACCATCTGCAAACTGGACTGTCACAATGGATTGCCAAACGGACTCCCTGATTCTATTTGCCCCATTCCCCATAGAGTTGTTTTTCAACACAGAAACAAATTGATCTTGTTGAGTAAAAATTATATCCATCTCCTGCTCAAACCCCCCAGGATCTTTCTGTCTCACTCAGAGTAAAAGCCTAGCCCTAACCACGGCACGCAAGGCCTCCTTGGATCTGTGGCTCCCAACATCCCTTATCTCTCCAATCTCATCTTCTCCCCGATCTCACTCCCCTGCAGCTGCACCTGCCCTGCAGAAGATCCTGAGCACATGCCTGGCCTGAGTTCTTCATGCTGACACTGCTCTCTGCTCCAAATAGCTCTATAACCCGTACTCTCGCTGCTCCATATCCTCACTCAGATGCTGCCTTCACGATGAAACTCTCCATGGGAGTCGGCTACGGCTGCTGCCATCACAAAGGACCACGAAGCAAGTGGCTTCAGCCACAGAAACATCTGACCTCATTGTTCTGGAGGTTGGAAGTCTGAAGTCAAGGTGTCATCGAGGCTGGCTCCCTGTGAAGCCTGTTCCAGGCCCCTCTGCGTGTCATACAGATGGCTGTCTTCACGCTCACTTGGGATCTGTCGTGTATCTTCACATCGTCTTCCCTTTTGTGTCAAAATGTCCCCTATTTATAAGGACATCAGTCACACTGGATTAAGGCCCATCCTAAGGTCCTTATTTTAATTTCATTACCTCTGTCAAGATCTTTTCTCCATCCAAGGTACTGTGAGTTGCAATTTCCACATATACATTTTGAGGAGAAACAATTCAAGCCCAAACCCCTTCTCTAATCATCTATTTTAAACTACATCCTCATCTGCACCTTATCTTTTTTCTTATAGTACTTGTCACTTTCTAGCATACTATAAACGTTGTGTCTTTACCCACAAGAAGTTAGGACAAATACCTTCCCCAGAATATAAAACAGTTTCAGGGCACATAGTGGGTGTTTCATAATTGTTAATTGAATGAACCCCTTTTTCCAAACCACTAACATCTTCTTTCTCCAGAATCTACTTCTTCCAGGACAGCCACTAAGTAGCTTTCACTTAACAAACCCAAAGGCCAGGAAGGCCTGCCTGGACTGCTCAGCTCTTTCCTACGACTCCGCCTCCTCTGAATCCATCCACAAAACACAGGGATCTGACCTTATCCTGTGAGCAGGCTAAGATGTAACACTGCCATTATAAGAACAATTGCCTGCTACTTGAAAATTCACCTTTTAAATGCCTTAAAAATGTAATAGTAACTTTGCATTGAAGTTACTTTTCTGCTAAGTTTGACAGGTTCAGTTTATTTTTAATATCACTACAAAACGTCAACCTATTTTTTTCATCATAGCGTTCTACGCATAGCACAGTTACACACACACACAGGTTCGCCTGGTCGTGAGACAGTG
This sequence comes from Piliocolobus tephrosceles, assembly GCF_002776525.5. Lineage (NCBI taxonomy): Eukaryota > Metazoa > Chordata > Mammalia > Primates > Cercopithecidae > Piliocolobus > Piliocolobus tephrosceles. The sequence goes on along the minus strand of NC_045436.1, from coordinate 2,396,626 downwards.
TCTGTTAGGACCAAGAGCAGCCTGTCCTGAAGTCAAGTCGTAGCTCAGCTGCACAAGCACGGGCAATTTCGATTAACTTCTCTGCACTCATTCAGATCATCTGTAAAATGAGCATCGCTCCAAAAGGTCCTTTTTCTCATTTATACTTCTCTCTCTATGAATGGAAACTCAGGAGTCTCCCAGAATTATGTGGATATCCTTGGTTTTAATTTATTTACTTTACAGAGAGAACTTGTAGTTCAGACAATCCAAAAGAATACCAAGAAAGTAACATATAATAGCCTTAGAAATACCAAAAAGGAGTATTTATTGCTATAATAGGCTAAATCTCTTTGCAAATCCCAACACTTTCAATTCTGCCCTGTTTGCAGACAATAGACATAGCAGGGAAGCAGCTTATTAACTTAAAAGGGAGGAAGAGCTGTTAACATAAGTCACTACGAATAACATAATACTGTTAGACAGAGTATAATAACAATGAATCTCTGGATAATTAATTTTGTGTCCAATATTTGAATGATCTTTGTATTTAGAGATAACAGTTTACTGATACACAACTATCAGTGTGTGCTTACCTTGTATGCAAAGAACGAATAATATTTTGTAATATGAGCATGAAACTATCATCTTTTGATTTGTGGCTATAACATTCACTGAAGATCTTAGAGTAGGGGATTTAACTTCTTTTTTCACCTTTGGCCTAAAATATTATAATTTCATTTGAGAACTTTTGTTTTTAAAGAAAAGCATGAAACTTACAGCTCATGTCTTCCAAACCCTCCAAATAATTAATAAATAAACAGGTATCATTCACAAAGGTGTAGAACAAGATTTGCAGTATGCAACCCCTTGTCAAGAAACTAGAAAAATGATATATATTTATATCTGTATACATAAACAGTAAAGCATATAAAGAAACTCACAAATGTGGTGATTTTCCATATATATCTTTTATATGCTGTTTTGATTTTCAAACCATGTGAATACATTACCTATATAAAAAATACAAAACATAGTATTTTTACCTTATCAGATATAAACAAAACATATAGACAAGAACAAGAGGGCTTGCTTTCACCTCTCTTCTCCCGAAGCAAATTCATATAGAAATGAGAATCAAAGCTGGCTCTTGCGTGTTTTCCAAGTATTGTCTTCATTTTTATGAGAATGAGAGTATAAAAAGAATGATGCTATTTTAACCAGAGTACTATGTATTGTAAATTGAATGTTTTTAGATGAGCCCTTTTTGTATTCACTCAAAATGAGCACTTATTTTTGTCCCCAGCTGCTTTTGGAAGCATGTGCCTGTAATCGGAGGCCTGCAGATACCCAGGCGTCTGCCAGCAGGCCCCGGAACAAAGCCACAGAAGCTGGGGCCCTCTGCTTGTTTGTGTTCATGCTTGGTTCTGGATGTTGTTTTTCTTGGAAGAATTGACATGAAGTGCAGTGAAATAAATCCATTTTGTGGATATTTAATATTAAATATTTTTATCTGCTGTGTAATCATACATATAAAATCTCCATTCCTGATGAATCCTGAAATATGCTTAGAGGATGACCGCATTTATTGTAGAGCAGGAAGACAGCAATGCCAGTTCTATGAAAGGCAAGTTGAAAGGAGCAAGTTGATATATCATATCTGGAATCATTATGTATAATGATCCTTAGTTTATTTTTCATATACCTCACTTTCATCTTGGTGACCAATTTATCTGTATTTGACTAATATATGTACAGAAAAATAAGATCTGCGTATTGCCTAATACAAACTTCAAAACTATAAAATACATTGTAAGTGTCATTTCAACTTAACGCTTCACGATTTGTTGACCCTAAATATTGCTGCAGTTATTAACAAAGAGATTGTAGAAGAAGAATTTTATTTGGAATAAACTACTCTCTGTGTAATCAGCTCCAAAACTTTTAGGAAAAAATGAGTTCCAAGAGAAGATGAGTTGTGAACATTTGTTGAATGGAACCAGTAGACAGAAAAAAATGCTAAAAAAAAAAATTAGGAATTAGGTTTTCTCCATAGATGAATAACATTTCAGTATAAAATGGTCCTCACGGAATTGTGAGTCAAGCAAGAGTTATACAAGCAAAGACTGAATTACAATACTCCATTTCAGTTTATCTACCACCTTAATACTTAATTTGAAATTTTTTCATCTATTAATTCTGTGTTAACCTGATTAAAATTTTAAAATAATCTGATAAAATTTAACGAAATGGTCATCTCTCTACTTTTGCAGAAATTCCTCATGTCTATGCCTCTAGTTCTATAAAATTGTAGTCTGAAATCTGTAGAAGAGAAAGAGAGGGAATAAGAGTAAGTTTTTATTATGTTATTTGTAACAACAAATGGTCTTTTGGGTACCGAATATATAGTCCTTCTATGCATAGGGAGGCAAAATTCTAGCTGTTTCAGTAAATGCTCACTTGTAGATAATTCAGACAATAGAATATTCCAATGACCATTTTCTTTATGTATTAGCAGATAATTTCACAGTGAGCTTGAATCACTACAGCATTCCGAAGTGCTTTCTGAGTTATCAGAGTTACAGTTACGGTCAATTTAGTTTTAGTGCTAAGAATATGTTATTAATATGAGCTATTTGAAATTGTTACATTAGACTGATAATTTCTATGAGTTGCTTATTAATGTTAGAAGTTCATAGATATCCTTACTGATCATATGTCTGAAATTTGCTCTACTTGAAATTTGAAAATAAAGAATAATGATAATGCTCTAGAGATGTTCTTCTGAAGCACAACTTTCAACTCTTTCAGAATGCCTTTTAAAATCTTTTTATATGGAAATAAATGATCCTCTCTTGGAGGCTCCTCCCCTGGGTTCTCATGCAGCATGTTATATTGCGATGTTTGTTGACATGTTCATGGCTCCTCTAAGACATGAAGCATCTAGAGGGCAGGGACTGCCTGTGCGTGTATAATGCATGAACTTCTGTTGCATTTAATTGAATAATATGGCCATTTCCCATCTCAGTTTCATAGGTGCCCAGACTTTTATTCAACAAACATTTATTGAACTCCTGTAATATGATCTTCAGAGTGTCAGAATAAGAACAAGAAAATTAAAAGATAAAAATCCAGAGATGTTTGTTGATCTCCATTCAGTGTCTTCTGGTGGAAGAGGCAACTAGGCCATAATTACAGTGCAAGATCGATGCTACAGGGGCTGACTGGACTGCAGAGAGTGAAGAACCCTATTGAGAAGAGGAGGTGACACATAAATATCACCCTAGATGTTGAACTAGCGTTCTCATACAGTGGACAGAGTAGCATACACAAAGATGTGGATTCAAAAGAGGTCAACGGTGTGGACTGGGAAAAGATCAGTGGGTCTGGATGGTAGAGTGTATGAGGGGCTGATGGGAGCTGAAGCAGGAAAAGGACACGGAGGGCTTTGTGCACCTCTATTCTTAGACTGCGAGATGCAGATGGGAAAGCAGGAGAGTCAGTGAACAGTGTGGAGTATTGACTGGAAGCAAAGAGGAAATGCAGAAAAACAAACTTTACAGTTGCTTATTGAAAACAGCTACTATTTATATAGCACTAGACAATTTGCTAGGCTACCTGCATATACTATTTAATGTCATCCTTGGGGGAGGGACCATTCCCACTAGTTTCCATTTACAGGTGAGAAAAATAAAGCTTAGTGGTGGTCAGTGACTTGCCCAGCTATGAAGGGAGAAAATAGTACAGTCTGGTTTCAAATCTGGAGGCATATGACTCCAAAGTAAATTCATATGATCACTATTCTATGCCTTATGGCCAATTTCATTAAATGTCTGTTTCTGGGAACGTGATCAGAGAAGATTACAAAACAAAGCAGGGTGTGTATGCCCCAGCCACTCTCCTCAGGCGTCTTGCCATTGTGGCCGCTGGCACGTCAGAACGCCTACCACGGAGCAGCGAGCCTCAGAGTGCGACAGTGATTGCAGTGAGTGCGTGACAGTGAGGTGATTAATCGTCACACTTGTTACACTAAGGCCATTTTTAAATGAGGGCACATAGTAGAGAGCTTTCCATAATCTGCACGGTTTAGAATTTTAGTGGAACCCAAAAACCACTAGGAACAAAAGAAACCCTGACTACAGTAACAAGGCGGCCTATGCAAATAGACCCGAGGTCACCCCGAGTATGCACCTTTGTGGTCGATGGCCCGACATCCTTGCTGTTTTATGTTCCCTATCGTTTGAAGATCCATATTATTAGTTTGCTCTCCTTTGACCTGTGAAATTGATCTTACGAATTTTCTTTTCGATTCATTTCAGTAGGCATCCTAATTTACATTGAAAATATATGGTCAGTGAAGTAACAGCCTCGAGAGCTCTACACTCACGTGGATCTTGATGAGTGTGAACATGTGTACATTGTGTTTACTAATCTTTCGGCGGGGGGTGAAAGGGGACCCAGAAGAGATGGAGGCCTCTCAACCATGACATACTTGGTTATGTTTTCCGTCATCCGATTTGCTATTGCAGTCAAAAAGTAAAGCATTAAGTAGATGTTAAGGGCAGAGATGTATTTGTTTATGCATTTTCTGGCAGCTGAACAGTATAGATGGATTAAATGTGTGGTCTTAGAGCTGGATAGCTACTTAGATCTATCATCACATGGGTTTGATTTTGTGGAGGGGATTCTCAATCCACATTTAATTAACTCCTTTACTCTTTCAAATGAAAGCTCAGGAACACACAAAAAAAGTGTTTGCTTTTAGTGCAATGCTTCTGTGGCTTCCAGAACTGGATTGATTTCATCACATCCTGACTGATCTATCTCAACAGGAAAAATTTAATTGATTCCATTTTTGCCTGTGCCTTCTCATTTTAGAGGGATTTAGAATTTCATTTGTCTGAATGCTTTTGAAGGCTCAGTGCTCCAATTTGGTGTGAATTTATATTGTAAATTTGCAAAATTCTAGCAATAATATAAATGGGAGTAAATAAAATGTTGAGCCAAAACATTTGATTTCATAAAAAATGTTTGCATAGTATCTAAAAATTAGTGTCCATATTAGTGTCTTTCATGAAGCTCTGAAACTTCCAATAGTTGAAAGAGATAAAGGATGTAGAGAAGATTTTAATAAGTTACACTTCCCTCATATCCCCACTACCCAATGTAAACCCAAATATGTTATGACCTGAGTGAGATGAGATTAGAAATGTGATTGAACACAAATAAGTGGAACATAACATATTTTATAATCAAAATATCATAGATTCTCTAATTTCCACGTATACAGCATTGGCCTTCTGAAGATCTCAAATAATTTTATATCAGTTCATAAGACAAATCAACATATTAAAAGTAGAAATTACATTGTTATTATAATATGCTCTGCCTTGAAACAAGCAAATTTGCATATGTCAATTAACTTTTATCATAAGGAATAAGTGTAGATTATTACTCCTATCAATTTTCTCTAATATTTTGGTGAAAATTAATACTTTTTATAAATATATCCAAATATCTGCCTTTTATTGCTCTCTTTCATATTTCCAGTCTATTAGAACAAAATATAGTCTATTTCCTGGTGATAAAGAAGAGCTGTAATTATAAATGCATATTTAAAAATAAAAAGTTGAAATAAGAAGCAGCATTCACTAAAATTTAGAAAATAAGAAAAATTAATGTAATCATGCCTGAATTATTATTGGTATACGAAGAAATTACACCAACCAAACTTTATGATCCAAATGAAAAAAAATTGGACTATTAGGCAAACATTTTACATCAGAGCACACAAACTGTTTTGAATATTATTTTTGTTGCTATTAATGTGAAAAATACATCATTTCCAAGATGCAAACCATTGCAGCCCTATGAATCCTTGCTTTGGAGTCAGCTCAGCCGAGTCCATGTTAGAGTTGCGTGATACATCTGACTACCCAACCAGTCAGGGATTTTGTTTTGTTTTTTGAAACAGGGTCTGTTGTCCAGACTGAGTGTAGTGGCACAATAATGGCTCACTGCAGTCTCGACCTCCAGGCTCCAGCCATCCATCCTCCCACCTCACTTCCTGAGGAGCTGCGATTAAAAGTGCATGACACCACACCTGGCTAATTTTTGTATTTTTTCGTAGTGATGGGGGTCTCACTAAATTGCCCAGGCCAATCTCTAACTCCTGGGTTCAAGCAGTCCTCTCTCACTGCGGCCTCCCAAAGTGCTGAGATTACAGGTGTGAACCAACACAACCCCCCAGGATTTTTGTTAACAATTTTCGTTCAAAGTAGCCTAGAAACAATCCACAAGATTGATTGATTGATTGATTGATTGATTTCATGGTTCAGCCATCCTATCAATTAAGGGAAATTTTGATAGGATGACTGAACCATGAAATAAATACAGGTATTGTGCAGATTCATTATATATTTGCCAAAATTTTTCAGTGTAATTAATTATGAAAATATTTTGTCTGGTCTTAACAAACATTAAAACTTGCTCACCATACATGAAACGGTTTGCCGGATTTGGACAGCAGCAAGTCCTATGAGGGCAAAGTGGCCCGGGCAAAACGCTGGGGATGATCTGGAAGCATTGCCTTTGGGACAGGACCTCATCAAACTAAGCTCGTAACTACGACGTGCAGAAGACAGTGCCCTAGTCGTGGTTTGTGTTTGGGCAGTCCATGAGACCTGGCTTGCCCCAGGGCTGTTGGGTTCCATCAAGGAATATGTGGCCTGTGCAAACAGGATTCTGAAGGAGAGTTGAATGGAAAACGTATTTACAGAGGTATGGGCAGAGCTGTGGGAACCCGGGGGGAAACTGAAGCCTCCTGGTAGCAGCAGAAAGCCATCACCACTCCTGAACTCAAAGGATCACAGCTGTGGGAGAGGGATGCTGAAGAGAATCTGTGGCTTTTGGCAGAGCCTCGCTACTGGTCCGTTACACAGGAGGAAAAGAGTCTGGGAATAAACAGTCCAGTCTCATTATTCTTGTGTCCTCTGACAATCTGCCTAAATTTCCCATTGGTTAAGCCTGATCGAGAAGTCTGAGAGAAAGGGAGACCATTAGTGCAAGTCGTTAAAGGTCAGCCTCCCAGGGCACAAAACAAGTTGGAAAAGGAGGAAGACAGAAGTTGGTTGAACAAACAGATCTCAGCCAGCGCACTGGACCTGCTGGAGGATGGTCACCAGGGCTGTGCTAAGCCACACTGGACCCAAGACTGAAGGAAATATCTGTGATGACGATGCTGTCTTGCTTAAAACTTTGGTATTGTTGTTTATCATAGTTTATTTTTTGCCATTAATCTTCTTTATAAGATGCAGCATTACAATATTATTTATCCTGACTACTGAGTTTTTTTGGTAACCCTTTAAATTTTGCACTCAAGATGAATCTCTCACTCTCCAAACCCGAATCTCAGCCCAGGTAATTAGAATCAATATACCGCATTTTGCTTTTTGATGATTACCCATAATCTTACTGTGTGTTTCATTATGTGTGGTTCTTTCATGAATACATTGTGAATAACTCTTTTAAAACCCAAGTTCTGAAAAACTGTGTGCACACCTGAGGCTTTTCATAACATGAAGTCTGAAGAGCTTCCCTGTTTCCTGAAACAAGCAAGGTTATGTGTATCATAAACTGTCTCCGCCAGAAACTGCTGGGTTTGGATCCTTTATTTGTGACCTGACCCCTAGAGATAAGCTCATCCTTGAATGACAGCTGGTAATGAAATGACCAGCAGCAGTTTATTCTGTGGCTTCTCTGCCCCTTGACCTCTCTAGAGTAGAAGATTTATGAGGGCAAGGAGAGCAGTTTTTGTTGTTGATGCTGTGTTGACCTCACCACTGTAGCGATACATACTGATTAATACAACAAATTAACTAATCAACGATCATATTGTATAGGAACCGTGGATATCAGATAATACATCTCTGGCTAAAGGAAAATAGGATAACAACCTCATTAGGTGCTCCAGATAATTTTTTACCTTCTTGTTTGTGATGATTTAGAATCAGAACATTCAGCTATGAAAAAAACTGAGGGATTTATGACAAGTGGCCAGAGAGCCTTAGGAAGCTACATACAAATGCTAGAGCATTCAGTTTCTTGTGCTTGGGACGTATCTCCTCCCAGCTAGTCTCCGTTCATCCATGGGTACTACGTACTGCAGAATCAAAAGGAGAGCGTGGAAGAAATCACGTCATGAGCATCTGTGGAGCTCCTTACATAAGTCACTAAAGCAAAGTAGGAATTCTTGACGCTGTCACTAGAATGCAACAATTTAACACTTGACTACCGAAAATTCTTAAATATCGAAAGCACTGGGATTTTGAATTAAAATACTTTTATTATTTAGAATGTCACATGCTTTTTGTTACCTGTTGGTAGGTATGTTCACAGTGAATGAGACATGAATCCAGGTAAGCTCAAATTTGAAAACTAGACATTTCTATTTTGGACTTTGTTATGTGAGGGTATCCTAAGGAAAAATCTCTGTGACACAGCAGCAGTGGACAACACTTTACCATAATCTAACTAGCTCACATTAGAACTTCCCAACTGTGTTTTCGTGGGATGTTAATAGGTGACATATGAGGATGTGTGTGTGTGCATGATGGTAGTGAAGGTCATTACTTGGTTGAATACGTTTGCTAAGTGCTAGGCTAAACAGATTCTTTCAACCTACTGGGAGTCTTATATGATTATTTGAATCTTGAATCTTTAAGGATGTGCAACATTTGTCAAAACGTATGTGACTACAATACCCAATTTCCCATAGCACTTCACAAGATTTTGAATTCCCAGAAAACATTTTGGAAAGTGCTGGTGTCTTCAATAATAGTACTTTCAGTTCTGTATTAGTTTCCAATTGCTGCTGCAACAAAAATTACCACAACCTAGAGACTTGAAACCACACAAATAAACTTCGCTGTAGCTCTGGAGGTCCCAATTCTGAGGAAAGTTTTACACGACTAAGATCAAGGTGTCCACAAGGCCGTGTTCCTTCTGGAGGCTCTGCAGAGATGCCCTTGCCTTGCTGTTTCCACATCCTCAGGACTGCCGTTCACTCTTTGGCCCTGGTGCTCCAACTTCCGATTCTATCGTCATATCTTCTTCTTCCTGTAAAATTGGCAAAGATCCTCCAAGAGTCACGTTTGAACAGGTATCATTCATTTTAAAGTAATCTCATGTAATTTCACATGCATGTTGACTGTCCACACTGGGGATTGCTTTCACTCATGCGATGTGAGGTGTTGATCCGAATGAAATGCAATCCTAGCCCTTAAATAATGAATTATTTAATTGTAGATGTAAAATTAGTTCCCAGATATTTAAATTTCAAAGAATATAAATGGCCTAAAACAACTCACAAAAGTGCTTCAGGGGACGGGAGCAGTGGCTCACGCCTGTAATCTCAGCACTTTCGGAGGCCAAGGCGGTGGATCACAAGGTCAGAAGATTGAGACCAGCCTGGCTACATGGTGAAACCCTGTCTCTACTAAAAATACAAAAGTTTGCTGGGCATAGTGGTGGGCACCTGTCATCATAGCTACTCAGGAGGCTGAAGCAGGAGAATAGTGTGAACCCAGGAGGCAGAGGTTGCAGTGAGCCGAGATGACGCCATTGCACTCCAGCCTGGGTGACAGGGTGAGACTGCGTCTCAAAAAAAAAAAAAAGTGCTTCAGGGTGCATGCCAGGCGTTAAACAATGGGTAGTGTTCTGACCTGTTGAAATCTGGAGAAGCAGCCAGGGCTCAGACAACAGTGCAAGATGAATGTCACAGGGCCCGAAAATATCTCAGTTAAATGCAGGAACTCGGTGTTTCAAAAGTGTTGCTAGGAGCCAAGTGTGAAAGTAAGGTATGATACGTGAGAGAGAATGGGAATAAAGAAGTCTGGAAAAGCAGACTGAGGCCAGATGGCATTTTCTCTTATGCTTTGAATGAGGTAATTTGTCTTAACATGGTAGGTAGTTAATTTGGTTGTTTATAATTTTTTCAACAAATAATTATGAGCACCTACCAGTGTCTAACCTCACTCTAGGCGTGGAGGTGATGGAGAGTCATCAAAGGCTTTTCACTGGGGAAGTGGTAAAATCACACAGAGCTTTAGAAAGTTGGTTCTGGCAGCAAACTCTAATGAATGGGGGGCTGTGTGTTAGTTTGCTAGGACTGTTGTAGCAAAGTGCTACCAATGAAGTGGCTTAAACACAGAAGTTTATTGTCATAGTCCTGGAGGCCAGAAGTCCAACATCAAGGTGCGAGCAGGGCCGTGCTCCCTCTGAAGGTGCCAGGGAACGATCTGTTCTGGGCCTCTCTCCTGGCTGCTTGCAGTTTCAGCAGCAGCATAACTGCAATCCTCACATGCTATTCTGTGTGTGTGTGTGTCTCTGTGGCTGTGTCCAAATATTCCCTTTTCAGAAGGACATGTTTCATTAAGTCATATTGGATTACTGTGCCCACCCTAATGATTTCCTCTTAACTGACCATCTGCAAAGACCCTGCTGTGGTCCGAATGTTTATGTTCCCCCCAACACCTATGTGAAAACGAGCCCCCAAGGTGATGCTGTTAAGAGGTAGGACCTATGGGAGGTGGTGGGTCAGGAGGACTCCTCCCCTCCTGAATTGAATCAGTGCCCCATAAAAGAGGCCTCAGGGCACTTGTTGACTCCTTGTGCCATGTAGGCACACATAGAAGGTACCATCTATGAGGAATGGGTCCTCACAAGAAAGGGAATCCTGATTTTGGACTTACCAGTCTCCACGACTGTGAGCAATCAATTTCTGTTGATAAAATTATCCAGTTTTGTTTATTTTGCTATTTTGCCAGAATGGACTAAGATAGACCCTATGTCCAGATAAGGTCAAATTCATAGGTTCTAGCACTTCGGGCTTTGACATCTCTTTGGGGAGATATAATTCAATCCATAACCCACTGAAAGTGGAGAATGGAGGAAGTGGACAATGGAGGAAGTGGACAATGGAGGAAGTGGGAGATCTAGTTAACTTTCGGTGGTTTTGGAAGACGTGCCTGTGGAAGGAAGTTGCAGTGTCCTTAGGAAATAACGGGAGCCCAAATGAGGGCAATGGCAGTGGGATGGGAGGAGGTCCTGGGTGCAATACTGAGCGTCCACACCACAGCACTATTTATCATGAATTGACTTCTGAAAACTTCAGCATAAGCAGCACAACTTCTCGTTTATTTATTTATTTTGCTAAGATGAAATAGAACTAAAAATGTGCTGAAAACTGTAACTCTCCCATACATTTCTCACTATGATTCTCTTTCTACTGGTGACCAGATAATGAAAATAATCAGCACTATCTACACAGTACGGATATTTTCATTTATATTAAATAGGATATGCTTTTTCTTTTTTAAAATGACCAGCATTACATTTTAAAGTGACTTATTTTTTTTCTTTTTTCTACTGACTATACATTTCTGAATTTATGTATTGGCAACTGGAAGATTTTGACATTATTCTATATTTGAATCAAATGCATATACTTTTCTTTCCAAATGTAAGCAAATTGCAATCATCTGGGAGTAAATGTTTTTAAAAATCATGCAATACTTAAGTCTTCTTCAAGAAACTTGTCACGCAGAAAATCCTCGATGAATGAATTTTTGCAGCCTCTGTCTTATTTAATGAATGTTCTGAGAAGACTTCAAAAAGACAAATTAAAATCGGTTGTCCCTGACATGTGTATCTGAGGAGTATTAAGAGCTTTTTAACAAATTTATTTAAGACTGAATATGTGTCAAAATATTTTTATACCCGTTCTTAGAACTGACAGATTGTCACATTTGTTAGTGTGGGTGAAAATAATATTATATTTCAAAAATCAATGAAAAATAAAAGTTAAATTGAAATGTCACATATGGAATTATAAGCAATTGTGCCACTCCTGCATATTAAAATTAAACATAAGCATATGCAACCAGCCCTCAGTCTCTGAAAGTCTTCACAACTTGGCCTGAGAAATACAGAATCATTTTCCCTCTTCTCCCCTTCACCAACTTTTGACTTAAATCCCTTTTTCTTTTGCTTCTGAAACTGCCCCAGGTCAACCCCTAGGCAGCCAGTCAGTCTAAAAGAATCAAAGTAGCTATTTTATAGGGCTTTGCTCATTATTATTTCAGCAAACCCTTTCCATGCTCCTGTTTCCCTCTGATGCACTTCTCAGAAGGGAGAAATTGGCTTATACTTGGCCATTTGTGTCCTCAGAAATTACTGTTCATACATAATTGCCTTGTATTTACAGTGCCCTGACAAGATTCTTCTTGCTCTTACAATTAGAAGTAGTAGAATGTATTTTGCCATTCCAACGCCAAGAACAAAACTCAAGTCTCTCAAGATTCAAGATTCATGGAGAGCTGGCAAGCCAGGAACTCTTACTGCAAAGGAAGAGATTTAAGGAGGCTTAGAAGAGAAGTTGTAAGGAATTGGAATGCTAATATTTCTTGCCAAATCAAATTTTCTGGAGGTATAATTACTGTAATTAGAAATAGGTGACATTTTCCTTGAACTATTTATATACAGAGCAAAACTCCAAAGGAAAAATACTTTTTGTACCATCTCTCTTCTCAATATCTCTTTCTGTTTTTCTGTCTCTTTCTTGTCCTATTAGGAAATTTAGTGGTAGCTAAAAAACAACTTTGCTGACTTCAGAATTTCATCTGTGTCTAAGCCGCAGACTACACCTTTTAATAACTCCCAGCCTCCTTGAAAAGGTGATAATAAGACAGCTTTGACATTTCGTGCAAATTCATCCTTACTGCTGGGAAAACCACAAAACCTGGAGTCTGCTAATGGCGCATCAATAATTTTTGTGTCACAGGTGAAGACCGGTAAAATTAGCACTTAAGGCAATTCTTCCTGCCTTTCCTAAGCAAATTTGTGAAAAAAGTGGATTAGTCTTTCTCTACTCTTAGCTCTTCTATTTGAATACATACTTTGTTCCTTGAAGACATCGTTCGTTTTCATGGATTTCTTATCAACCTCTTTGTGGCTGACTTCTAGCCCTTTCATTAGCATGGCCTGCACGTCTAAATCATCTGACCCCTGTTTAGCTTTCCAGTTTTGTCTCTTGCCTCCCCTCCTTCCCTCCCACTTCACCCCTGCCCCCTTTGTCTCGGCACAGTGGAGTTCCTCTGATCCCCACACCGATGTCCTTTCACATTGCTGTGCTTACTATTCTAATGTCCTTTAATTTCTCTGTTTTCAAAAACTGCATTCTACTTGGTAGTTTTCTCTCTGTGGAGGCTTCATCTGCAGCCCTCTATCTTAAAAACAAATTTTTCTCTTTTTTTTTTTTTAACTCCCAAAACTTCGTTCTAGTATTTACCCTATTTCATTGAAATGATACAGTAATTCACACAGAGTAGATAGTCAATAAATATCTCTTTAATTAATTAATCGTGTATATTTTATTCTCAGCACTCTTTTTACCAAATTGCCAGGGCATTAGAAACTCCCTCTTCCGTAACCCACAGAAGCTCTACATATCGCCTTTATCACATTACATGGCAGCTCATCACTGGCGTTGTGTCTCCTTGGATACCCCAGATATCATAAACTCCTTGAGGTTACAGCTCATGTGCACTTATCTTTATATTCTGAATCTAACATTGTGATTGACACACAGAAGTCACCTGGCAAGTATTAAATGAATGAGTGACTCAACTGAAAGGGCAGCAGATACAATCTCCAGGGTACGTGGTTATGACTGCATTAGGCTGTTTTTGTATTGCTATAAAGAAATATCTGTCACTGGGTAATATGGAAGAGGAAAAGAGGGCTAATTGATTCATGGTTCTGCAGACAGTACAAGGAGTGGGATGCTAGCATCTGCTTCTGGGGAGGCCTCAGGAAGCTTACAATCATGGTGGAAGGTGAAGGAGGAGGAGTCATTTCACATGGCGACAGCAGGAGCAAGAGGAGGATGCGGACGGAGCCACTTTTAAACAACCAGATCTCTCTAGAACCCGTTCGTTATCTCGAGGACAGCACCAAGCCTTGAGGGATCCGCCTCTCTGGCCCACACACCTCCCACCAGGCCCCACCCCAGCACTGAGGATGACATTTCAACATGAGATTTGGAGGGGTCAGACATCCAAACCAGGTCAGTGACCTTTCTCTCCCACTGGTGTCAGAGGACACTTACCATTTGTGCCACGCTAACCCGTGGGTACAGCCTGATTCTTATTTTCCTTTTATTTATTTACTCATTTTTTTTTTGTTTGTGAATTTTGTCTCTCCACTAATTAATTAATTCATTATATTAGTTAGAATTCTCCAGAGGAGCAGAACCAACAGGAGATAGATAGATAGATAGATAGATAGATAGATAGATAGATAGATAGATAGA
>NC_045436.1:2367143-2382266 GCF_002776525.5 Piliocolobus tephrosceles | reverse complement strand
AGATAGATAGATAGATAGATAGATAGATAGATAGATAGATAGATAGACAGACAGATAGGAGGGGATCAGTATTACAGGAATTGGTTTGCATGATTATAGAGGCTGAGATACTGTGCGGCCTGAAAACTGGAGAACCAGGGAAGTTGTGGTGTAAATCAGTCCCGGGCTGACAGCCCCAGAAGCTCAGTCTCTGATGGTGGGCGTCTCAGCTCCAGAGACAGACTGTGTTCGTCCTTGCTCTACCCTTTTGTTCTCTCAGAGCCCTGAGTGGATTGGGGGATGTTTGCCCACATTGGTGAGGGGGATCTTCTTTACTGAGTCCACTGGTTCACATGCTTCCCCTTCTGGAAACAGCCTCACACACACCCCCCGAAAGAATGTTTTACTAGCTATATGGGCATCTCTTAACCCAGTCAAGGTGATGCATAAAATTAATGCTCACACTCACCTAGGTCTTACAGCTCACATTTTCCTAGCACAGAAGAATGGATTGCTATAGCAATGAAGGTTCTTAGAGACTGAAGATGTTCCCCCTGCAGAAATTACCTCTAAATTAATCCCAACTGGAAGTCAGGGAGCCTCTATAAAACACAGCCTGTGTTCAGCCACACTGACTTTTATTATGGGAAATACATGAAAATTCAGCAAAGGTGCCAGAGTGCCTTCTGAAGAGAACCCAGTGGAGATTCTTACCACCATTAAAAACAAGCTCATCATCAGTTCATCTTATTGGTGTGAGATTTGCTTCACAATCTTCAAACAATGTTACAGAAGATTTCAGCTGAAACTACACATTTTGGGGATTTTTATTTTGGCTTTCATCTAAAACACCGAACACTGAATAAAAGGATCTAAGTCTATTATCTATATATCCATGGCAAAGTTTCTCCATTTTATTGTGACAAGGTTACATAAAGTTGAAACCAGAAAAAACATTTTTTAATTAACTATCTAATATTGGTGAGAAATTGAGACAGTTTTTTTTTTTTTTTTTTTTTTTTTTGAGGGAGTTTTTGCTGTTGTTGCCTAGGCTGGAGTGCAATGGCACGATCTCGGCTCACCACAACCTCCACCTCCTGGGTTCAAGCTGTTCTCCTGCCTCAGTCTCCCGAGTAGCTGGCATTACAGGCATGCACCACCACGCCCGGCTAATTCTGTATTTTTAGTAGAGACAGGGTTTCTCCATGTTGGTCAGGCTGGTCTCAAACTCCCGACCTCAGATGATTCACTTGCCTCGGCCTCCCAAAGCGCTGGGATTACAGGCGTGAGCCACCAGGCCTGGCCGAGAGAGATCTTTTTACCTTGAGGTATGTTTAGAGTTGACCTCAACATACTGCTGCAGTCAGTTGAAAAGATATAATTAGATTTATAATTATCTTTTAAAAAGGTATTCTAATACTAACAGTTGACGTAATGTGAGTATCCAATTACTTAGTCTTATTATCGTATATATTTAACACTCACATCCAGGAACATCCAGGTTTTCTTTCATGCTTACCTTTGTTTTCTGGGATAACAATGAAGAAAATAATCTCTAGAGAATAAAGGGTAGGAAACCATGAATTACCTGAAAGACTTAAGGGTTTATATCATTTGGAACCTGAACTTCAATGACGTTTTTGCAGGAGAAAAACAATTCTAGAAGGCCATTCTACTTAAATGGAGTTTGTACTACAGTGTTGAAAAACTGCAAAATGTTGTTTATTTTTAAGTTTAAGGCAGCTCTACCTGGAATAATTACCGTGACAACTTAAGGCCAAGTTCAAGAGCCCTAGTGAAAAATTGAATCAGTTCTACAATTGATTCTCTTTGAAACTACTAAATTCACACAATTGCACAACTTTAACTTATTCTTTGTCTGAATTATATGCAGATTGTACAGGTTATGTGTTTTTACTGTAGCTTTGGTATTTCATTTCTGGAGAAGAAAACAAGGTTGTTAGTCAAATATCTTAAACTATGAAATAGTTTAAGCTCTAGTTCACATGAATAGTGTGAGAGATGAACAGAAAGTGGCCTTTGGCATGACAAGAACATCTGCTACTTACTATGTGGCCATAAGCAAGACAATTAACCTCTTTAAACTTTCTTTTTTATCTGTATAAATAAGGATGTAAATGAATTCCTTATACAGATATGATGATACAATGAGATAATATATTTAAAAGCTATAGAAAGGTCCTAGCATATTTAAACCATCTAAAAATAGTTTTGCTTTTATGTATTGAAAAGTTTAGTTGCACCAAAGTCACTGCAAAAGTGACTAGTCAAAGGCAAGTAACACAAAACTTAAAAACAATTGGATTACATAAATATGAGATTTATAGTTCTCCACCTACAAATACAGAGTTGGCTCAGGACAGAGTGAGCTCTTCAAGAATGTTTTCAAGGACCTAGGCTCCTCATCTCTCCAGTCTTAACCCTTGGTCATGACTTCCATCCTCATGTTTCCAAGACTGCTGCTGCACATCCAATGCCATGTCTGCATTCCAACCACAAAGAAGGAAAAAGGATAAAAAGCAAAACATCTTCTTTACATAAGGAGGATTTTTCTTTTTCATTTAGAAAAATAACCACTTTCTAGCTAACTTTTAATTATATTCTATTAATGAGACGAAATATACCAAATTGCCATTTAACACAAAGAGGGGTAGGAGGTTTTAGGTCTTAACTGGAAACATAGCTATTCATTTCTCTGTATCTGTCTCTATCTCTGTCTCTACCTCTCTCTCTTTCTGTGTTTGTGTGTGTGTGTGTGTGTGTGTGTGTGTGTGTGTGTGTGTGTGTGTGAAGAGAGAGAGAGAGAGAAAGAAAGAGAGAGAGAGAACAAAAGAAGAAAGGAGAAGGTGTACTGGATAGCCAACCAGCAATATCAGCAGTAGTTATATTTAGACAATTCATTTTGCAGTTTATAAAAGGGCATGCTTGAATATAAACTCAAACGACAAGCATAGTTAAAATACTTTCATTCGATTTTGCATTCCATGAAGGTTCACTATATACTCTAAGTCTGGTTTAGCAAGGAGCATTAGACTGGGGCTAGAATCTGGACAGCCTATGTCAGTCTCCAGTTTACTACTTAGCATTGTGCAAATTACCTAATTATTCTGCATATAATTTTCCTCTCCCGTTAAATGTGGAGGTCAGATGAGAGGCTATCACTTTCAGATCTTAAATTTGGTGGTTTCATGATTGTCATATTTCTTTTATTCTTTTAAAAAACAGTTTTATATTTTCAAAAGCTTAATAAGTTTCTGGAACTATTGAACTTCGGTTAAGACAGTCCTCCAAAGGTTATTTATTGTTCTCACACTATGCCAGGCTGCATATAAGACAGAAAACCAGTTAAAGACATGCCCACCACTCTCCGTGTACGACACTAAGCACGTGCAGTATGGCCATGATTCACTGTTGGTGCCAAGGTTCCAAGAAGAGACAGGTCAGAATGACATGAGGCATTTGAAGATGGCTTCACAGATGAAATGCAACAGGAACTCAATGCCATCTCACTGGCATTGAAAATTAAATATGAGGTAGAATGAAAAGATATGGTTAGGTGGAGAAAATATGAAGGAACATCTCAAACAAAGGGAGATCCACCAACAGAAACACAGATTAGAAGGTAGGTGCTATAATTTGGATGTTCATCTGTCCACACCCTACACTGAAATCTCATCCCAGTGTTGGAGGTGGGGCCTAATGAGAGGAGTCTGGGTCATGGCGGCAGATTCCTCATGAATAGATGAATGGCCTCCCTTGGAGTTGAGTTCTCACCTCAGAGTTCCCACAAGAGCTGGTTGTTCAAAAGAGCCTGGCACCTGTGTCCACCCACCCACCATGTCCTCTCTCGCCATGTAATCTGTATGTGCTGGCTCCCCACCACCTTCTCCTTGCACCGTGGTGGATGCTGCCTGAGGCCTCACCAGAAGCCAGGCAGTGTCAGCACTGTGCTTCTTGTCCAGCCTGCAGAACTGTAGGCCAAATAAACCCTTCTTTGTAAATTACCCACCTCAGGGATTCCTTTAAAATACCAAAGTAGACTCAGACAGTAAGCTTGAAAAGTTGGGGGCCAAGAACAGAGCCTCTCCCAGTTAGATGAGAAAGCATTTGCTAGTGACTGAAAAAAATAAGGTTGCCCGAAGACTTCGTAAACCTGTTTCCTGCAATTCTTACTCTAATACAGATACACAGCTAGGACCAGGAGGCTGCTTTACCATAAGTGTCTCTACCACTTGCACACACAGTGCACACAAGTTGACTTAGAGCAACTTGCTGTACTGGACCCAGGTTCCTGTGAGCAGAAAGTACAACACACTCCTCAGTATCCGTGCCATGTATCAGACTCAGTGTCACTCAGTGTTGCTAATACTGTATCTGGACTTAGCCAACTCCTGGTTACTGGATCCAAAACTGGCCAAAATAAGCAAAACAAACAAACAAACAAACAAAAAATACCTGAATGCCTTTGTTGCACCTTCAGTTGGGAACTAACCAATCATCAATCCCAACCTAACTCTTTCTAAGTCTTGCCTGACAGTTCATATCTCTCATGCATTGGTATCACAAATGGGAGAGGCCTAGTGTTAATTCATTGAGTAATAAGAAGCCACTATGGATACTTGAAGCAAAAGGAACGGTTTTACAAAGTTCTGTTCCTCGGCAGCATTTGAAATCAAAAATAATGTAGTCATCTCACTAGGCAGATGAGATGAAGGATTGCTGTTTCTGTTATCTCGAAGAAAGACGATAAAGATCTAGATTAAGGTGGTTCACTTTCAAGTGAGGGTGAGAATAAATGGGATTGGAGCTACAGATTGGAAACACGGAATGAATTGGAACAGAGAGGCTGCCACTGTGTTTATTTCAGATTCTATTTGTCCAGTATTTGTCCATTCTTCACCTGGGGAACAGGAAGCAGAGGTGCCGGAAGTGACATTCAAGCTGAGGGAGGGCACCAAGTCTGTATGACTGGGAGGTCGTCAAGGGTAACTCTTTGTCATGGCAGCTCATCTGACATAAATGCAAGCAGCAGGGACATCAGGGAGGGCTTTTGGCTGGCGCTGAGATTTAGCTTTTTCAACTGCCTAAAATTTAGATCATGGCAAAAATTTCAATAGGGATATACTTTATGTAGTTATGCTTAAAAATAAGAAAATGAGAACGTGGGAGAGGTTGGTCAAAGGACACATCCTTACAGTCAGGAAGAATGAACTCAAAAGACCTAGTGGGCAGCAAGGTTATGATAATTAATGACAATTTATTGTATTCTTGAAAAATGCAAAGAGAGTAGGTGTTAAATGCTCTTGCCACAAAATAACTATGTGAGATAATGCAGTTGTTAATTAGCTAGATTTAACCATTCAAAATATGATATGGCAAACAATAAATAGCTACAATATCTGTCAAATTAAAAAAATTTAAAAGTAAAATAAATAAGGAAACAGGCAAACAATAAAACTTTTAAAAGTCTGAATTTTAATATTTTAGCAGTGTTTTAATCTATATTACCTATAGATTTTCTTTCTAGATATAATCTCTCTGATATTTTTATAGTCTCCTCAATTTATAAACTATTCAATTTTAAAAATAATTGACCATATATATCCTATTATATTGGTGTGTGTGGCAACCATAATCTTACTTTTTTATCTTTTTCTTTTTCTTTTTCTTTTTCTTTTTCTTTTTTTGAGCTGGAGTCTCGCTCTGTTGCCCAGGCTGGACTGCAGTGGGGTGATCTTGGCTCACTGCAAGCTCCGCCTCCTGGGTTCACGCCGTTCTCCTGCCTCCACCTCCCGAGTAGCTGGGATTACAGGTGCCCGCCACCACAACCGGCTAATTTTTGTATTTTTAGTCGAAACTGTATTTCACCATGTTTGCCAGGATGGTCTCGATCTCCTGACCTCATGATCCACCCACCTTGGCCTCCCAAAGTGCTGAGATTACAGGTATGAGCCACTGCACCCAGCCAAATCTTACTTTTTGTAAGCAATTGAATAGAAGAGGAGTAAAGAAAAGTATATGAAAATGCATTCAAATAATGGAGTGATAATTTTAGTTCAAGTTCCGTAGTTAACATATACTTAAGATAATTTTAAAGAAACATTACATTGTAATCACCAGAGGCTTTTAAACACTACTTGAGAGACATACTTTTTGCATAGTCTAAGTCTCCAAAAATACATTTTTGTGTGTGTGACTTTGACATGATGCTGTGGTTTCTCTTTGTCTAGAATCACTTTACCTGTCAATCCTGTAGGCTTAGATGCCACTAGCCAAATCAAACTTAACAGCTCCTGGGAAATCTTTAAAATTATTTATTTCATCAATTTGCTTGCTACAGATGTGGCCTTAGTTAATGTTGTAAGTGCTTTTTTTCCCATTTCAGATGATTTTTTTCCTTCATTGTATTTGAAAAATTTAACTTTCCTACTAAAAAGGCAAAATCAACATATAGTTTATTCTGAGAGTATTTCTTAATATATTTGCATCAAATCTTCTTTGTAGATACTGATAGAACTCATAGAGATTCCGGTAAGATGACGCATTTCCCAGTACAATTTTAGGGGGGTTCATAACCTCAAAGCCACTCTATGAAAGGTAACAGGAGACACTTCCAGACTGTATGATTAATTAGTAATTTGTCAGATGCAAAGATTTTTATTGAAGGAGGGCGTGCAATTGGAATCAGCATAAATATATTCCCCGGCACTGGGAGCACGTGTCCTAAGGAGGATGACGTGTTTGCTCTGTGGAGGTAAAAGCCATAGCCTGAGCCACAGCCTCGCCATTGTTGAGCTGATGGGTAAATGCTGGAACCCTTATATACCAGAGGGAACCGCTACCTTGCAGTCTCGGTTGTGCTTCTCTGCCTTCCTGGATGACCACAACCCCAGGCAATTTAGGCCCATATTATCCATTCCTCTTTCTACTTCTCCCATTCTTCATGCAACAAATATTTATTGTGTCTACTATAGATCAAACATTTGAGAAAAATCAAAACAGAAAACTCCTCCATCTATAGAACTTACATTCCAGTGGGGGATGATAGAAAACAGAAAATAATCATATTAGAAAGTGATTAACACTGTGAAAAAAAGTGAGAACTAGCAAAAAACACTGGAACACTCCTTCCATCCGGAGCCTGGTGGACTCTCTATCCTCTTTGACCAACATTTGGTGGTGGAAGTAGCTCTGTGCTGGGTTTTGGTCCCAGGACTGCAGGCCTGGCTGTTCCCTGTCCCTGAGCCATGCTGTTGGAAGTCTGGGTGTTCGAATGGAGAGTCCATGGAAAGGTCCTGAGACAGAAGCAGGGGGGAGAGGGACCCAGACCTGCAAGGCCCCAGTCATCCCTGCCAAGGTGCTGGGCCCTCCAGAACCCCCAGCCACAAGCTGGAGACCCCTGTGGTCATCACATGGAGCAGAAGATCACCCTGGCGTGCCCTGCCCTGGAGTCTGACCAACAGATCACCAACAAAATAAAGTGGTTATTGGTTGAAGCCATTAAATGTGGGGTGGTTTGCTAGTCAGCAGCAGATAACTGGAACCTTGGTGGTTGTCTCCACAAAAACAAAACAAAAACCCAAACTACGTTATTTCAGGCGTGACCACAGTGGCCTTGTCAGTTCTTCACTGCACCCTGGCTGTCTCCGTCTCTCATTTCCTACGGCACTGTTCTTCCGGACCTTTCCCACTCAGTTCAAACCCAAACCACATCCTTGGCTTTTTTTACAATCATCACCAGACCTTGTCTTGGGTTTAAAAAAAGGTATCAAAAATATCCTAAATGAATGATGAATGTAAGTTTGAGAGCCTCAATTAACTATATTCTCCTCCTCTTTCTCCTCTTTCTTCTCTTGGAGGAAAAGTTGACACTAATTTTCAAGGCTAATCCTCCCACTTCATTTGTAGTCTCCATCTCTTTGTTTTCTTCACTTACCCCTGGTAATATTTTCATCCCTTTTCTCCATCCTCCCACGTTACCTATGCCAACAAGAGACCTGTTCTCAGTTCTCATCCAGTTTCACAGTGGCAACATTCTCTTTGAAATACTTTCTTCCCTGGCTTTCTAAAACACTGACTTTTAAACCTTCCTTCACAATGCTGCAATAATGGTCTTCCTAAAACAAGCATTACACATGAAATTTTCTCTCTCAGAAACTGCCAATGGCTCCCTGTGGCTTTCTAAATAAAGACCACGGTCCTTTCACCATGGTCTTAGCTCTCCATAAATAATCTCACACTGCTCTTTCTATTTTGGAGGCCTTTATTCAGTCGTATGTTTCAGACAGCTCTGCTTTCCTTCAAGTTACATCTTCATTCTGAAAACCTTTTTCTCCCCTCCTGAATCCAACCCATTCTTCAAGGCTCTGCTGAGGTCCACTTCTCCAACTTAGGCTTCGACCAACACAGTATACACTCACCCTTCTTCCAACAACATTAAACATCTGCCCCTGCATTCCTGTTTAGCATTCCTTTTCTGTGCTTTGCTAAATATTCTGTATCATCTCTTCTTTCTTTCTTTTTTTTTTTTTTTTTCATTTAGTAATCTGCTTAACATTTTTAAGGCATATGGGATAAGGGGCACTGGGACCCATGCCAAGAAAACAGAGGCACTAGACGCTGTCTGTCCTCAAGAGGTAAACGCTCTAATATAAAGACAGTCACTTGCAATAGGTTTCTTTTAACCCCTCATAGAAGTAACAGTTCAGTGGGAGTTTTGAAGAATAAGTGCTCAAGACTTTGTAGGAAACACAGAGAAGGCTTCTAGAAGGAGGCTGCAGTTGAGTCTTTAAAAAACACATAGAAGGCTGGGCCCAGTGGCTCTCGCCTGTAATCCCAGCATTTTGGGAGGCTGAGGCAGGCGGATCACGAGGTCAGGAGATCAAGACCATCCTGGCCAACATGGTGAAACCCCCTCTCTACTAAAAATACAAAAATTAGTCAGGAATGGTGGCGGGTGCCTGTCATCCCAGTTACTCAGGAAGCTGAAGCTGGAGAATTGCTTGAACCCAGGAGGTGGAGGTTGCAATGAGCCGAGATCACACCACTGCACTCCAGCCTGGGCAACAGAGCAAGACTCCATCAAAAACAAACACACACACACACATACACACACACACACACACACACACAACCATAGATAGTGAAGATAAATGAAGGGGGGCATTCTAGATGAAAGGGGCAACAGAGATGAAAAACACTGTGAAATGCTGCAGAAAGTTTGGGCAGCCTGCTGGCGTGGGAATGCTGGATGCCACTGGGCAGCCTGCTGGTGTGGGAGTGCTGGATGCCATTGGGCAGTCTGCTGGCGTAGGAGTGCTGGATGCCAGGCAGGAGAAAGGGGAGGTGAAGTGGGAAAGGCAGCAGGGCCAGATGGACTGTAGATGATCTCGCTTGCCAGGATAAAGAGCTTAACTTGTCACAGGGGAAATTGAGGGTGCAGGGAGGACTTTCACAGGTATAGATGGGCTATGACATGGTTTTTCTGGCAATTCTGGTTTCTAGGTCTTCCTTCCCCCCTATCTAAACCCTGCCACCACACACACAAATTAGGGCTTTTAAAAGAGAAGGAACTGTGTTAATTTTACATTTGCTCCTCTCCTCGAAGTTCATGCAACCTCCCACATATAATAGGTACGTAATAATGTTTTTATTTTGTGAATAAAGAGGTTGAAAGTTATTATGTTTAAGCGGTCTCTTCACTAAATGTGTTATTATCATTATTAATCTTGCAGCAAAGGGAGGATGATAGTATTTGTAGAAAGGTGCCTATGACTACGTGTTCTCCCACTGACCTTGCCTGGGAGAAACTGGGTGCTCTGGGACAATTCTGCTCAGTGATCCAGGCTCTGGAGTCCTGAGGCAAGACTGTGGCCACAACACAGCCTTCGAGATGGCAATGCCCTTTAGGAAGCAGAATTTCTGCACCGCTTTCTCTACACCTTCTGCTTTTACACAAGGAGAAACTGATGAGTTTGCAGTGGTGGCCACCCTGAGCCTAAGCGCAATGCCTGCAAACTGGCCTGAGATCTGAGGACGAAGTCCTGTAAAGTCCTTTGTTGTTGTTGTTCATGCTCTATCTGTATGTAAGTTCAACATCCCTTGTTACAAATGTTTCAAGTGCGTTAACCCTGACTAGGACTCTTGTTGGATAGTAGCCTAGATCTCTTCTTTGTCAGAACTAAGATCAGAACCTGAGATGTCTTTTGGGAGGAATCCTAAGACTTCCTAAATCAGATACTTTTAAGTCTGCCGAAGGAGACGAAAGAGGCACAGGAACGGCCCTGAGAGGCGACGCATCCTTCACAGAACCGTTGATAGCAAAGAGGCCCCAGAAAGCGTGTTAGGAGCTGCACCTTCGAGTGGTCTTTGCTGAGTGTTAAATTTTTCCTACTTTCTTCTCACCCATTTTATTTCTGTATGTAAGTGCTGCTGAAAGGCAAAACACAATGCTTGAACAGGGAAGGAGAGCTTCCCAAATAGGAGACATAGGACCTAAATTCAGGTGCAGACCACGTACATTTCAGCCAAGTGTATGAGAGTGGGATCAATAACCACAGCATGCACTACCAGGGCAAGACCCAGAGGATCTCGAATGGTTCCCCGAAGCTCAACTTTCCGAAGTCATGGCTTACAACAGGAGACTTGGTGTGGGTGAAACTGTAAGAGCATCTCCGCACGAGGCCTTCGTGGCTGCACTTTTCTGCTTTCTGTCCCTTCCCAATACGTGTCTGGTTTATGGGCAATCCCTTTACTTCCTCCTGTCAACTCTTGGGCAGGAAATGCTTCTGCGAGAGTTTAGAATTCAGATAGGGTCTGAAGAGCAAGCTTTGTCATTTATCTTACCTAACAAAATTGTCAGCAAGAGAGAAGTGCAAACTTTTCTTGATATAGCTCTCTCATTTGGATTGTAAAATCTATGTTGAGGGAGTGATGAATGGGAGAGAAAGAAACATAACTTGTTTCAGATGTAAAGAATGCTGAACCCTTCAAAAACATTGCTTTACCTGATTTTCTTGGCAAATGCGATTTGAAAGCAAAGCGAGGAGTAGAAAATACACAGGTGTTACTTTGGTGGTCACTTGTCTAGGCAGAGCCGTCGTGATTTTGTGGTGACACCAAGCTCAGGACTCTGATCAGCTGTAGGTAGCACGAAAGCCTCACCTGGATATAAAGTTCCCCAGCAAGGGTGGTGAGTGTCCTGGGACATTTCATGAAAGGAAGATGCATGTGTTTCTTGGCTTATTGCTTGTTAGTAAGTGTTGCAAGGTGAGAGGAGTTAGACTCTGGCCCTTTTGAGCTGTGGACCATTGGCAAATGGCTGATGCCCTCTGAGCTCCCACTTTTGTATAAGTAAGATATACAATAAAATCTATGCTCAATGAGAAAATGTATGTTAAGCCATTACTCCATCACTCGGTATCTGGTAATGGGTAGCTACGATTACTATTTCATAACCTCTTTTCTTCCCATGCTAAATAACACCAGCACACACTGAAAGTACATAGACAGTTCTTTTATTTAGAGAAGCTCAAAATGCTTTGTATAATTAATCGTATCTTTCTAGGAAGGATCAAATAAACAGGACATTCTCGGTTGTTTCCATCGTCATTGTTTTTTTAAATGTCCTACCAGCTAAGTACATAAATAATTTACCATCATTTTACTTCAGATTCATTCATTTATTCAACAGATATTTATTGAGCACATACCAATGGAACGCATGCTAGTGCCAGGCTCTGTTCACAGTCAAGAAACCCAAGCCCATGCCTTCGCAGAGCTTATATTCTGGTGCATGTGGACGTGGAGCTGAAGGGAGTCCAACAATCTACGAGGAGGAAATATGTAGTAAGTCTCATAGCGATAAGAGCCATGGGAAACAGGGCAGGGCAAGGATGGAGCAAGCACAGAGGCAGGGCTGGGTCTGTTTATACAGGGTGCTCAGGAAAGGCCTCTCCAGCAAGATGCTAAATGCAATTCAAGCAGAGACGACGTAAAGGAAGCTTAATTATTTTAAGAACATTATAAGCTACCTTGCAGGGCTGGAGATAAGGGGACGTTTCAACTTGCAATCTGGCGTCTGGTGTCAGAAGCTGGCCTGAAAATATCAGCCATTGCTGTGCTTTTCTCTGTTTCTCAGGCCCTGGCTTCACTGTATGCCAACAGCCAACACCACACAGCCCTTAGGGGCTGAGAACTCTGCACTGTCTATGAGTCATGGCGGATAGAATTCCAAGGGTCTATATTTGTCTTGGGTAAAATAAACTGTCTTTTCTAAATATATGCCTTACCACTTCCCATTAGCCAAATTCCCCAACACATATTTCTGCTGGGAAAGCTGAACGCAAACTATTTTGCTCATGTACAGTGCAGCCAGCGTCCCTGTTGCTCTCAGAGGAGACACGAAGCTG
The DNA here is from genome assembly GCF_002776525.5 of Piliocolobus tephrosceles. Taxonomy (NCBI): domain Eukaryota; kingdom Metazoa; phylum Chordata; class Mammalia; order Primates; family Cercopithecidae; genus Piliocolobus; species Piliocolobus tephrosceles. The sequence continues at coordinate 2,369,856 of NC_045436.1, read as the reverse complement.
AGAATGGAAAATGAACACATTTGATGACAGAACAAAGGTTTAAAAGACCTTGCTATGCTGGAATTACAACAAAATCAACATCATGAGAGGGTGCAGCATTTAGATTTTTAAATGGCACAGGTCTGGAATGAGTCCTTGAATATCAAGTTGTCTGAAATAAGCAGAGATCTTCCATTGTGTAAAAACCTAATATGTCAGTTACTTGATGATCATATCTTGCTATACCTCAACTATAGTGCTTAGACAATATCACAATTTACTGAGAGAGTATTTTTATTTTGTTAAGTTGTGGGCTTCTTGAAGTAAAGACTGTCTTACCTTTGTATCCAAGAACAATTCCTAGCTAATAATATTTTGATCCATGTATTCATTGAATATAGTACAATATTTGATTTTGTTAAAGAATTATATTATACACATAAGACGAGACATGTCTGCAATGCTTAGGTACACTTGCAGTATTGCGTCCACGTTTGGTTATCATACTGAAGTGTGTCCTTTGGAATATGGCCAGAGAGAGCCGAAGGCTTTAAAGGAACATCACATAAGAAATTATTGCATGAAATGAAGTGTTTCTAATCTAATGGAAAAGAAGCTTTTGGCAGAAATGACAGCTGTCTTCAAATACATGAAAAGTTTTCACATGGAAAAACAAGTTGGTGTGTTCTGTGTAGCTCTGGAAAAACAACCAGGGTCAATGGATGGAAGGCAGATTTCATCTAAGCCTGAATAATCCAAAATTAAATGAGCTGCCTCCAAAATAAGGAGATGCTTCCCTCTCCAGCGATGAGACTGCCTTTTCTGGAAGTGTTTTGGTAGAATCTGGATTGGCATCTCTCCAGAAGTCCCGCCTTAGGTGGGATGCCAGAGTTGAGGGGCCCTAATGTTTTCCCTAACTTTGATGAGCTAATTATAAGATTACTCAGGTAAGCAAAATTCCTTCAGAAAACATTACATCTTAGAGAGAAGAGTTATCACTTTTCAGGCCATTATTTTTAGATTTTTTTCCTTGTGAACTTTGTTTATTTCTGACCTAACCATACCATTCCACTGAGCAATATTCATGCTTGGGGTTTTGATGCTGATTTTAGACAAAGTGGTTGTAAACTGCATGCATTTCTAGGTGGTATTAGAGGCTAGTATGTCACCCCTCTCAAAATTTCCCAAGAAGTTGGTGTCACACCGCTATCCTCAGCATGCCAAGAGACGGGTTCTGTGAATTCATGCACAGTCTAAAGCTTCTTTGTCACACATTATAACCTCTAATAAGAGAACAGTGTCTTTTTGGCACTTGTGAGTATCATATTGCTCAAGAATAGATTACCCATCCATTTGTTCAACAAATGATTCATTCAATAACATTTTATTGAGCTCAAGTGCATGTGTTCTAAGGATACATTGCCAAGTAAGACGTCCCTGCCTCCAGGAACTTGCAGCCTAGTAGGGAAAAGAGTCCTAAGTCCAGATCTTTATGACACGCTGTAACATCTGCTCTAACAGTGTTTACACAAGACCCAACACTAGAAAAAAGAACAGAGCTGCACACTCTGGGTAGATTCAAAACAATGCCAAAGAGGAAAACTTGAAGTGAGTCTCAAAAGATAAGTCAGGTATTTTCTCGTGTATACAAGGTCATTTCAGCAAAGAGAGAAAGTGATACTGTCATGGAGAAGTATTAGCATAGAATCTGCATTGGCTGTTCAGGGAACACTAAGTAGCTTCACAGGTCAGTTGAGAAGCTTGGATGGTAATCTGAGGAACTACTGAAGAAGGAAACAGGGAATAAATCATACAGTGGATAGATTGAAGGTAACAATATGAGGCAGGAAAATTACTCTGCAGATTATTTCAGCTGTCCACGTGAGGTAATGACCTAATGCATCGGAAGTGGGTTTTAAAAGGAGCAGAGGGAGTAAAGGATATATGATTAAAAGGTAAAAGTCACAGGATTCGTTGAGAAATTACCAGGTGCTATGCTAGCATTGAGCAAGTAAAGGTGAATATGCACAACACAGCCTTCAAGCAACGAAGACGTTCTTGGTGGAGACACAAGGCTTCGGCACCAGACAGTGCTCTGTTCAAATCTCTGCTTTTCCATTTGGAATGCCTTTATTTCAGTTTCCTTAATCTGCTGCATTGAGACTCTTTCCCCACTTTCTCTGTCTGGAAAATCACATAGCATGTCATGGTAACGTCTTCAGTGGACCCTTTCCTCCAAGAGCCCCTTCCCTCAAAAGAAAAGTCCTGCCTATTAAGGCAAATTAATATGGAGACTAGATCTAAACAACCCTTGAGCCGACATAATCAGCGAGGCCTCATCAGTGACCCCAACCTTGCTTGATTGGCAAACAGAAGTGAAACTTAACTTGAGCTATTTCTTGTAAATGCCTATATTAAAGAAAAACGGAATTTAGGCCCAACCAATCTGAGGCAGCCAACTAACTTATAATTATAGAAGTAGGGACTTTCCAATAAAATAGACCACATAAGGGAAACTGTACAACTGCAACCAAGCAATTTTTTTTTCCTTTATTCCATGCTCATCCTGACCCAGTTGTGGTTTAGAGCTTCCTGATTCATTAACTGCTGTTTGCTCAAATACATTCTTCAGAATGTTCTTGTGTGCGTCTTTCTTTCTCTCTTTCTTTCCTTCCTCCCTCCCTCCCTTCTTTTCCTTCCTTCCTTCCTTCCTTCCCTCCCTCCCTCCCTCCCT
>NC_045436.1:2353867-2367043 GCF_002776525.5 Piliocolobus tephrosceles | reverse complement strand
CTCTCTCTCTCTCTCTCTCTCTCTCTCTCTCTCTCTCTCTCTCTCTCCCCCTTCCCTTCCCTTCCCTTCCCTTCCCTTCTTTTTTGTTTCTGGGACGTACTTTCACTCCTGTCACCCAGGCTGGAGTGCACTGGTGCAATCTCGGCTCCCTGCAACCTCCACCTCCTGAGTTCAAGCGATTCTGCTGCCTCAGCCTTCTGAATAGCTGGGATTACAGGCGCCTGTCACCATACTCAGTTAATTTTTTTGTAGTTTTAGTAGAGATGGGGTTTTACCATGTTGGCCAAGCTGGTCTTGAACTCCTGACTTCAGCTGATCCATCCTCCTTGGCCTCCCAAAGTGCTGGGATTACAGGTGTGAGCCATCGTGCCCGGCCTCCGTTTTACTTTTAACATGCTTAACGGATGACGTATAACTTAACTGAGGCAATGAAAAACATGCAAATAACAGAGGTGTGGGCCAGAGTAAGTACTAAAAAAAAAAAGACTAATAAGACATCTTTTATATATTTTTTTTAAAAAAGATAGCATCTTTAACAGAAAATGAACATGGACATTTTTCTGAATACATAATAATGTATGTTTATTTCTTTTCACATGTTAGTCCCATCAAAATAATTATTACATTAAATACTAGGATATGTACCAGAACATTAATTTTTGTAGGTTTCAAGTTATTTTTTAGACTACTTTATCAGTATTCTCTAGAAGAAAGATAAAAGAACAAAACTCAAAGAGAATAAAAAAAGAAGAAAGGATAAATAATACTAAAGTCAGTGTATATTTGATTTCAAAGCTTACTATATTTATATTTCAATGAATTCTAAAGTACTTCTCACATATTTCTCTTTCAATGCTGTTTTTTCTTCTTTTACTGCCATGAGTACCTTGATTCTTCAAATGACCTTATCAAAATGATTATATTAATTTGGTTAAGAATATGCATTAAGATGTCTTAGATACTTCCCTCCATTCTGGAATTTACAGCTGTTTGGAGGAAATGTTGGCTACAGTTGTTTGGAGGAAATGTTGGCTACAGCTAATCATAGAGAAAAAATTTACTTCATTATATAAGCAAAGACAATGTGGTTTGTTATGAGTTTTAAGGGTCTTAAATCAGTATTATTCCAAATCTTGTCCATCTTGAGCTACCCTGCTCATCTGCATTTGCTTTGGGATGCTATCAAACCAGCATGTCCAGGCAACCTGACTTAGCACCCGGGAACACAGAGGCAATAGGAAAGGGAACACATTGGCTAGATACACAGTTACCTCCTCCTGGCCTTTGGTCCTTCTGATTGTAAGTTGTGTTGGTAGAAAACTCTAAACAAATGCCCAGAATACTTATTCATATTAATAGTAAAGAAACAAATCAGCATCATCAATTTTCATTCTGTTATTTCATCCCAGTAATGCAGAAAAATACGGTTTTCTAGTGCCATCTTCTCTTCCAATGACAGAGCTATTGAAGTTAATTCTCTAACAAAAGACAGAAGCAGCAGCAGCAGAAAAAATGAGATATCATTTTTTTCTTTGCTGGTTGCAAATTAAATAACTCAGAATGTTTACTTATGCTGGATAAAATACACCCAAACGTTACCTTCACTAATCAGGAGCTTAATTTTGTGTTTAAAGATCTCCCCAGCTGCAAATTCATCTGAGGAGCTGAAGCAGGGAGATTTTTAAAATCTAATTATTTTTATAATGATTTTCACCAAATGCTTTATACGTCTATTTGGTGGCTGGTTCCTGAGAACTCCATATGAAGTCAGGTCAGCTTTGTTGACATACACCTTTCTCCATGGATTAGCCACCTAATCCACCCTCTGATTAATGAGGAGGCAGGATGTTCGCAATCTGTAATCGGATACACTGGTATGTCAATGACTACTGTGCACCCAAGCATTGGGAACTCAGCCTTAAAAAAATCTACTGTCCCCTCTTGTTAGTTTTCTCCTTAGTGAAATAGTCTTTCCTACATTGGAATAAGAGCAGAATACATCCCATTGAGAAATGAGTGTGAATATAATGGGAGACTGGCTCTGTCCAATGCCCAGACCCTATTCTTCAACCTGACAGGTGAAAATTCTTATCTTGGGTTGTGGAGAAAAAATGAAGCAGGAGGAAGGGCAAAAACTGGGTGGCAAAATGGCAGCAGCCAGGGCAGAGGAAGCACGAAGGCTGAGTCAGTCCCCACTTCCCAGTCTTCTCCAGACCCATGCCCTCCAGGTTGGGTTGTCACGACGATGAACTGGGACTGACAACCGGCATCTCCACTGCTGCCGTGGGAGTCATGGTAAGCACAAGACCCAGAGTGTGCGTAAGTATTTAAATGCAAGTGGACAACCGTAACCAGCTGGAGTCAACTGTTGCCCAGGCTGGACAGGAGAGTGGACCATGCTATCAGGTGACCCCATATTTTATTCAAATGAAGTTTTTGGATCTCCTTATTGCATAATGTATAAGGGAGAGCAGGGGTGCTACTAGTTGTTTGATTTTATCAGTTGCTTTGGTCTTTGGGAAAATAGCAATAATATTATATTGCTGGAGCATATAATCTCAACTGCTTCCATAGAATCACCTTAGGAATTTTTCACCCCACTAGAATTACTTGATATCATGCCATTAAGTCATAATGGGAACTGCTCTACAATCCTTTAATTGTTGTAATGCATTTATTATAGCGGTGTTCTGGATGATACTTACCATATTACTTAGAGTCTTCTTTGTGGGTACCTCTTAAATTTTAATTTGCAAAAAAAAAAAGTCACCTAAGGATCTAATTAAAGTGCACATTCTGATTTAGTTGGTCTGGATGGGGCCCGAGATTCTGCATTGATAGCAAATTCTCCATGAGGCTGATATTGCTGTCCTGTGCTACATTTTGTACCCGGCTTTATAGGTGTTTCATAGTAGACATTGACTCTCAGAAAAGCTCGGATTGCTGAAAAAGTTATTTGGTTTTATTATGTGGTACTGTGAATTGCATCGAGTTGGACCACATGAAATCACCAATTTTTGATCCTATTTGACATATCTTGGGCAATTTCTCATAGTGCAGATACTGCATGACAATAGTGTAGTCACTAATTCAATGTTTCTCTTTGAGTTGGTAGCTATGGAGCTTGTTAGCAAAGGAGTGACCCACCTCAAGCACAGTGTACACAACCATTTACACGGTGCAGAGTTTAAGTTTTAAAAATTCATAAAAACTTACCCTCTTTTATAAGTGAGAAATCTTTAGTTGCAAGTAATAGAAACCTCTATGTACTAGAAATAGAGAAAAAAATTAAGAAAAAATAGAGAAAAAAAATAGAAAAAAAAATTAAGAAAAAAATGTAGACTTACATATTTAGGAATTGCAGGTTGAGACCATCTCTTGCTGGCACAGGTGGATACAGGGACTCCAATGATGACATCAGGCTTCAGGCTTCAGCTTATCTGCTCAGTCTCTCAGTTTTGTTTGCTGCTATGATGAATTCACTTCTAGCAGCCTCTTTCTCCACCTAGATTGTTCCCTGTAGCTCCTGGATTACAGGCCATCTTCTTAGCAACTCCAACAGATAACAAATTTCCCCTTCCAGGAACTGGATTTTATTAGACTTGCTTTGGCCAGAGAAATGGAAAGCTCAGGTTAACTAATCCTGGCTCTCATGCCCCCTAGACCTGGGTCAACTCTGTCAGATGTATATTGGCTCAGAGTTGGCAAGGGATTATTCTCCTAGAGAAAACTGGGTAGCTATTCCCAGAAAACAGAAGAGTGTTCACAGTTCTTCCCAGGATGCCTTTTCTTGCAGGACCATTATCCATCCCCAGCCCACTGCTGTCAGCATTGACCTGTGAGTTGCTCTGACAGATGGTATGTGAGCAGAAATGATGTGTGTCACTTCCAGAGGAAGTTTAAAGAACCCGATTGTGCATTAAAAAGTCAGGAAACAGCAGGTGCTGGAGAGGATGTGGAGAAATAGGAACACTTTTACACTGTTGGTGGGATTGTAAACTAGTTCAACCATTATGGAAAACAGTATGGTGATTCCTCAAGGATCTAGAACTAGATGTACCATATGACCCAGCCATCCTATTACTGGGTATATACCCAAAGGATTATAAATCATGCTGCTATAAAGACACATGCACACGTATGTTTATTGCGGCACTATTCACAATAACAAAGACTTGGAATCAACCGAAATGTCCATCTGTGACAGACTGGATTAAGAAAATGTGGCACATATACACCATGGAATACTATGCAGCCATAAAAAGGGATGAGTTTGTGTCCTTTGTAGGGACATGGATGCAGCTGGAAACCATCATTCTCAGCAAACTATCACAAGAACAGAAAACCAAACACCGCATGCTCTCACTCATAGGTGGGAACTGAACAATGAGATCACTTGGACTCGGGAAGGGGAACATCACACACCGGGGCCTATCATGGGGAGGGGGGAGGGGGGAGGGATTGCATTGGGAGTTATATCTGATGTAAATGACGAGTTGATGGGTGCAGCACACCAACATGGCACAAGTACACATATGTAACAAACCTGCACGTTACGCACATACACCCTAGAACTTAAAGTATAATAATAAAAATAAAATAAAATAAAAGAACCCGATTGTGCTTCTCTGTGCACCCCTAGCCCATTGCAATGTACCAGGTAAGGGCAGCTTCTTCAGCCTGGGTCCAACACATATGGATACATATTGTGGGTAAGAAATAAGCCTCTGATGCTGTAAGCCACTGATTCCAGGACTTGCTTGTTATTAAAGTAATTCTTAGCCTAACCTGCCTGATAAAACAGGCAGAAACAACAGTTGTTAATAATAGTCCACTCATCTCATTCCAACATGCAAACCAATTCTTCTTTGCCAATATAAGGATTTCAAAAACACCCCAACTGCATTTAATTTATGCATTAATTATAATCTAAAATCCACTCACTTTCTCCTCAAATAAGAAAATTATAAAAGTCTGTTCACTTACTGTCCAGTTACTGCCTAACATCTAAGTTCAGGACCTTTTGGTGATGGGAACTGATCTAGGTCAAGTCCAGATAAGCTTCTACTGGTGGAGATACCTATGATTGAATGGGGTTTTCGAATATATTTAAATAACATATTTAATCACCTCCCAATACATATAATATGCAGGAGTGGAATCAAAAGGGCTAATTTCAAAACAAAACAAGGTAAAATTCTCTTTTGTTGTAAAGGAGGCAAGGAAAACAGCGGAATTGTATGGCTAAGGGTTCACGGCAGGTTAGAACTGCAGCCCTCTGGCAGAGTGAGCTCCTTGGTTAGCCAGCCCATCTTTCCTGACTCCTCTCTCTGTGAGGATCTTCTTTATTTGTTGACCTCCCATGTCACATCTGATGAGACATTGGAGAGGCCTCCCTATCTGGGTTGCCCACATTAGCTGGTGTCAGGCCCTTCTATGCCCCCACTAGAACTAGAATTTTCAATTAAAGCTTCAGATGAGGAGACCAATGTTACCCATCCCTTATGTTTAGGGTGCATCTTAGTCTTGGCTTTTTACAATAAAGACCTTTCCCAGGAGGTATTCATGGTGTGCTGATGTATCCGCCTCTCCTGAGGTCTCCTCTTGGCTTCCCCCATATTCCCTTCCTTACTGCTTTGCTGAATTCAGCCCAGTGACTGAGCCCAGCCCAGAAGGTCAGCTTTCCATTCTCCAATACTCCAATCTCTCAGTGCTCACAAGTTTCCTGCTCCAGGCCAGAAAAGGAACCCTTAAAGACAAAATGAAATGAGGCCAGGTGCCGTGGCTCATGTCCATAATTCCAGCACTTTGGGAGACTGAGGCAGGCAGATCACCTCAGGTCAGGAGTTCAAGACCAACTTGGCCAGCATGGCAAAACCCTATCTCTACTAAAAATACAAAAATTAGCCGGGTATGGTGGCACACACCTCTAGTCCCAGCTTCTCAGGAGGCTGAGGCAGGAGAATCTCTTGAACCTGGGAGGCGGAGGTTGCAGTGAGCCAAGATCACACCACTGCACTCCAGCCTGGGTGACAGAGCAAGATTCCATCTCAAATAATAATAATAATAATTTTTTAAAAGACAAAATGAAACATATTTTTGCTTTTTTTTGGCTTTATGTTTTTACATGATCCAGTTTTAACTAAAGTGAAGCTTATCTGTTTTTATCAAACCTTTCAGAATTAGTCAGTACATTCCAAAATCCTGTGGATTTTCTATCGTGTTACCAATCTCCAGCATAGGAATGTATATGATATGGTTTGGCTGTGTCCCCGACCAAATCTCATCTTGAATTGTAACTCCCACAATTCCCATTTGTTGTGGGAGGAACCCGGTGGGAGGTGATTGAATCATGGGGGCTGGTCTTTCCTGTGCTGTTCTCATGATAGTGAATAAGTCTCACAAGATCTGATAGCTTTAAAAATGGGAGTTTTCCACCACAAGCTCTCTCTTTGCCTGCTGCCATCCATGTAAGATGTGACTTGCTCCTCCTTGCCTTCCACTATGATTGTGAGACTTCCCCAGCTACATGGAACTGCAAGTCCAATTAAACTTCTTTATTTTGTAAATTGCCCAGTCTCAGGTATGCCTTAATCAGTAGGGTAAAAATGGACTAATACAGTAAGTTGCTACCTGAAGAGTCAGGTGTTGCTGGAAAGATACCCAAAAATGTGGAATAGACTTTGGAACTGAGTAACAGGCAGAGGTTGGAACAGTTTGGAGGGCTCAGAAGAAGACAGGAAAATGTGGAAAAGTTTGGAACTTCCTGGAGACTTGCTGAATGGCTTTGACTAAAAACCTGATAGAGATATGGACAATAAGGTCCAGGCTGAGGCAGGTCAGATAGAAATTAGAAACTTGTTGGAAACTGGAGCAAAGGTGACTCTTGCTATGTTTTAGCAAGGAGACTGGTGGCATTTTGCCCATGCCCTAGAGATTTGTGGAACTTTGAACCTGAGAGAGATAATTTGGTGGAAGAAATTTCTAAGCAGCAAAGCATTCAAGAGGTGACTTGGGTGCTGTTAAAGGCTCTTAGTCTTACAGGGAAAGCAGAGCATAAAAGTTCAGAAAATTTGCAACCTGACAATGTGATAGAAAAGAAAAACCCATTTTCTGAAGAGAAATTTAAGCTGGCTGCAGAAATTTGCATAAGTAACAAGGAGCCGAATGTTAATCCCCAAAACAATGGGGAAAATGTTTCCAGGGCATGTTAGAGATCTTCATAGCAGCCCCTCCCATCACAGGCCCAAGGACCAAGGAGAAAATGATTTTGTGGTCCAGGTCCAGGGTCCCTGTGCTGTGTGCAGTCTAGGTACTTGGTGCCTGGTGTCCCAGCTGCTCCAACCATGACTAAAAGGGGCCAAAGTACAGCTCAGGCTGTTGCTTCAGAGGGTGGAAGCCACAGGCCGTGGCAGCTTCCACATGGTGTTGAGCCTGTGAGTTCAGAGTCAGGAACTGGGGTTTGGGAACCTCTGCCTAGATTTCAGAAGATGTATGGACACACCTGCATGTCCAGGCAGAAGTTTGCTGCAGGGGTGGGGCTCTGATGGAAAACCTCTGCTAGGGCAGTGCAGAAAAGAAATGTGCGGCCAGAGCCCCCACACAGAGTCCCCACTGGGGCACTGCCTAGTGGAGCTGTGAGAAGAGGGCCACAGCCCTCTAGACCCCAGAATGGTAGATCCACTGACAGTTTGCACAGTGCGCCTGGAAAAGCCACAGACCCTCAACACCAGATGGTGAGAGCAGACGGCAGGGGGGCTATATCCTGCAGAACCACAGGGGCAGAGCTGCCCAAGATCATGGGAACCCACCTCTTATATCAGTGTGACCTGGATCTCAGACATGGAGTCAAAGGAGATCGCTACGGAGCTTTAAGATTTGACTGCCCCACTGAATTTCTCACTTGCATGGGGCCTGTAGCCCCTTTGTTTTGGCCAATTTCTCCCATTTGGAATGATGGTATTTACACAATACCTGTACCCCCACTGTGTCTATAACTAACTTCAGAAGTGGAAGGGACTTGCCTTCTCTCAGATGAGACTTTGGATTGTTGACTTTTGAGTTAATGCTGAAATGAGTTAAGACTTTGGGGGACTGTTGGGAAGGCATGATTTGTTTTGAAATGTGAGGACATGAGATTTGGGAGGGGCAAGGGGTGGAATACTATGGATTGACTGTGTCCCCACCCAAATCTCATCTTGAATTGTAACTCCCACAATACCCATGTGTGAAGGGAGGAACCCAGTGGGAGGTGATTGAATCATCAGGATGGGACAGGTCTTTCCCATGCTGTTCTCCTGATAGTAAGTCTCATGAAATCCAATAGCTTTAAAATGGGAGTCTTCCTTCACAAGCTCTCGCTTTGCCTGCTGCCATCGCTGTAAGATGGGACTTGCTCCTCCTTGCCTTCTGTCATGATTGTGAAGCTTCCCCAGCCATGTGGAACTGTAAGTCCATTAAACCTCTTTCTTTGGTAAATTTTCCAGTCTCAGGAATGTCTTTATCAGCAGCATGAAAATACACTAAAGGCTGGGCACAGTGGCTCACACCTATAATCCCAGCACTTTGGGAGGCCAAGGTGGGAGGATGACAAGGTCAAGAGATCAAGACCAGCCTGGCCAATACAAAAATTAGCTGGGTGTGGTGTCACATGCCTGTGGTTCCAGCTACTCAAGAGGCTGAGGCAGGAGAATCCCTTGAACCAGGAGGCGGAGGTTGCAGTGAGCTGAGATAACGCCACTGCACTCAAGTCTGGGAGACAGAGTGAGACTCTGTCTCAAAAAACAAAACAAAACAAAACAAACAAAAGAAATGCTTCTTATTTATTTTGGAATCTTCTGTGATCCCTCATACAGTGCCTAGCACACACCCTGTACTAGTAAAGCAAATGAGAAGAAAAATGCTTGTAAGCTGCATGAGGGCCCAATGACACCTGTCTTGCTCAGACTCACACCTGAACGGCCTAACGCAATGCTGGACACACAGCAGGTCCACAACACATGTGTGAGAATGAATGACTACGTAAACGAATGGCTTTGTGCACGACTTCGTACCACCTGTAAAATCACGTTTCCTACAAGTAGTATCTCCTCAGTCTACACAGGAATTTGGGTGGCACGAAGGAGGTTGTAGAAGACTCCTAGCGAGGTGAGAGATATTTCAGGTTAACAAAATGACAATCTGTATGCACATATTTAGGAAGGAAAAACAGACTGACAGTCTACCTCAAAGGGAAAGCCAAGACTGGAAGTTTTATTTGTTGATATTCTCTTCTCTGTGTTTTTGATGGAATTTTTACCTGGACCACGAGGTGGTTTTCTGCAAGGGGAGTATTGCGGTCAAGGCACGTACAGAGGTGAGAACGTAACTGAGGCACAGAGGGAGAGCTGTGGTGACAGATACTTTCTGTCCTTGGCTTTACTTCTGGGGGAGACTTCTTTTTCACATACTCCTGGCAATTACTAGTCCAACAAATCCATCATAAAGTTTTAGGGGAGATGTAGGAACATTCAGTCCCCGGTATATGCAATCATTATCCTTTGGGCCGAATCTCCTCTGAGTTAATTAAATTCAAATAAGTATCTTTCCATTCCCTGGGACTTGGGAGGAGGAGTCCAATGCACTCGAGAAGTCACAAAACAGCCATTAGATGTTAATAACTAAGAACTGTTCCAACCTCTGCTGGTTTCAAATGAGAGGACCAGAGGCATAAAGCTCCACTGGGCATTCCTAACTTCCTGAGGCACTCAGCTGCTGAAAATCAATTCCTCAAATAATAGTTTCCTCTTCCAAAATTTAGCTGGATCAGATATTTTTAGTTCAAAAGTCCTAATGAGACTTTGCAGGAACATGCACAGCAAAGGAGAATCCTGCACGATAAATCACTGGAGGTATGCCACCTTACGGCTAGAAATTTGAATAAATAGCTTTGGTGATTTATAGCAGATGTTTTTCCACTTAGTTGTAGCCCACCAAAGCACATACTAGGCAGTAAACTCCAGGAGAACGGGAATTAGAACCATTTTTGTCTCATTCACCACTGTCTAAACAGCACCTGGCAGTGTCTGGCAGATAGTAGGTGCCCAACAAAATTTTTCTAGTGGACAAATGACAGTCCTATTTAGACACAATGCAATCTCCTCTGGTCAGTCCTAGGAAGAAGACGGCATTAAATAGAGTATTGGTTTTGAGGCACAAAGAATAGAGTGGACCTATTTTGAAGTGAAACTGGTATTGCCTTGGTAAATTCTTCTATGGGGCTAGAAAGAATAAACTAGAAGTCTGGGGAATTAAATGGTTCTTCTGAAAGCCTTCTAGACCTACTCTTTATAGATAGATTGCTTTCCAAACATAACATGTTTCCACATATATTTCTCAATTATTAGTTACATTACATCTGCCTATTCTTGGACCCCAGCCCAGTATTTTTAAGTGTGAGCTTAATGAGTGTTCACTGAATAAATGCTGACTCATATCTAACAGGGTATATGTTCCAAATTCTAGCTATAAGGATGTGTTTTTTCTGCATCAAGCTATCCTTGCTGTCAGTCCTCTTTGTGACCAAATCCTTTATTGGAAAGATTGAATGGACATAACGGTACGATCAACATGTCACGCTTGGCAGTTTCCCCATCTCTACCTGTAACCCCAGCACTTTGGGAGGCTGAGGCAGGTGGATTACCTGAGGTCAGGAGTTCAAGACCAGCCTGGTCAACATGGCAAAACCCTGTCTCTACTAAAATTACAAAAAATTAGCCAGGTATGGTGGCATATACCTGTAGTCCCAGCTGCTCGGGAGGCTGAAACAGGAGAATCGAATGAACCCAGGAGGTGAAGGTTGCAGTAAGTCAAGATTGTGCCACCGCACTCCAGCCTGGGAAACAGAGCAAGACTCCATCTCAAAAAAAAAAGAAGAAAGAAAGAAATAGCACCTAATTCTTAGGGTTATTTTGCAGTCTAAATGATTTAATATACGTAAAAAAAATAGAACATTACCTGGCACTTGAACTCTCAATGAATGCTATTTCAGTATTGACAATATGTATTATTGTGTATTATCACTGTAGTTCCAAGTATTATCTCTGTAGTTCCAAGTGATCATAACAAATATCAAAACTAATTTATGTTATTATCCCCAGCCCGAATCGGAAGAATGTTTTGGGTTATCTTGGGACTCTGCAAATACTTAAGTTTGAGAAACACAAAGAATAATAAAAACTAAAGAGAACCAGAATTTATGTAAAATAAAAATTAAAGTGAATACGTTTTCCAGTGGAAAGTAGAAAATAAGCACAGAGAGTTCTCAGGGTGGAATTTATGAAAAACATCTTCACCTTCATCAGCAAATACATTTTTTTTTTTGAGATGGCGTCTTGCTCTGTTGCCAGGCTGGAGTGCAGTGGCACGATCTCGGCTCACTGCAACCTTCACTTCCTGGGTTCAAACGATTCTCCTGCCTCAGCCTCCTGAGTGGGTGGGATTACAGGCATGCATCACCACGCCCAGCTAATTTTTGTACTTTTAGTAGAGGCGGGGTTTCATCATGTTGGCCAGGCTGGTCTGGATCTCTTGACCTCACGATCCACCCATCTTGGTCTCCCAAAGTACTGGGCTTACAGGAGTGAGCCACCACGCCTGGCCAACAAATACACCTCAAGTACTAATTGTGTATTACGACTTCTTAAGTTTTATCAACATAGAGAAAATAAACTTGGCCATTGTCTTCAAAGGGATGGCCACTGAGAGTAAGACAGTCAGTAACTCACCATGTAGGACCCACACTGCAACTGCTGGAATAGAAATACGGGAAAAGTGCGATGCAATGGGAAAGACCACGAATGCTCCTTTAAAAGGGCTGGAGACAGTTTCAAGAGAAAAGGTAACATTTGGGTCGGGCCTTGAGCCCGTACAGACATTTATGTGGCACAGAAGAGGGTGCGGTGGAAGTGGGGGAGAAGAGGGCTTCTAGCAAAGGAACAGACAGGAGGAGAGGCCTGGGTCTTAGGAACCACCACGTGTTGGCATGGTCAGATTTTTCAGTTTAGTGAAGAGAGGGCAACGGCTGCAACTAGAAATGTGCATGGCATTTCCCGTGCCCTGGTAGGCAGTTTGGTCAGTATCTTACTGGCAATAGAAAGTCAACAAGGGCCTCAAAGCAGGCTTGGAAAGGATGACTCTTTTTCAGGAAAAAGAGCCTGTCAGTAGTGTGGAAGATAAATTAGAAAAGAGGAGCGACGGCCGGGCGCGGTGGCTCAAGCCTGGAATCCCAGCACTTTGGGAGGCCGAGACGGGCAGATCACAAGGTCAGGAGATCGAGACCATCCTGGCTAACATGGTGAAACCCCGTCTCTACTAAAAAATACAAAAAACTAGCCGGGCGAGGTGGCAGGCGCCTGTAGTCCCAGCTACTCGGGAGGCTGAGGCAGGAGAATGGCGTGAACCCGGGAGGCGGAGCTTGCAGTGAGCCGAGATCCGGCCACTGCACTCCAGCCTGGGCGACAGAGCGAGACTCTGTCTCAAAAAAAAAAAAAAGAAAAAAGAAAAGAGGAGCGACTAGGTGGGTGAGACAGTTGTGACAATAATCCAAACAGTGGCAAAGCCAATTGCTGAATCTCTGATTCAGGCCTCCAGGCAGCATTGGAACAGACAGAAATGGAGACTAATTGTATGTGGAGGAAAATGGAGCAGGACACTACAGATTCCAGGGCAAAGCCTGGAGAGAGATTGACATGGTTTGGATCTGTGATCCCACCCAAATCGTATGTTTGATTGTAATCCCCAGTGTTGGAGGCGGGCCTGGTGATTGGATCATGGGGGCAGTTCCTCATGGTTTAACACCTTCAGCCTTGGAGCTGCCATGGCCATTGTGAGTTCTTGTGAGATCTGGAATGTGTGGCCCCTGCCCCCTCCCTCTCTTCCTCCTGCTCCTGCTGTGTGAGACTTGCCTGCTTCCCCTTCGCCTTCCTTCCACCACAATTCCCTGAGGCCTCCCGAGAAGTGGGACCTGCGTGCACCATGCTTCCTGTACAGCCTGTGGAGCCATGAGCTAATTAAACCTCTCAAAAAAAAAAAAAAAAAAAAAAACCAGGTCTCATTCCTAGAAATTACACAGATATGCCTCCTTCCTTCCTTTCCTTCCTTTCCTTCCTTTCCCTCCTTCCCCTCCTTCCCCCCCCT
>NC_045436.1:2342922-2353467 GCF_002776525.5 Piliocolobus tephrosceles | reverse complement strand
CCACCATGCTGGGCTAATGTTTACATTTTTAGTAGAGATGAGGTTTCACCATGTTGGCCAGGCTGGTCTCAAACTCCTGACCTCATGATCCGCCTGCCTCGGCCTCCCCACGTGCTGGGATTACAGGCGTGAGCCACCGGCCCAGCCCTGACCAGTGTGAGAATGAACACAGAAAGTAAGGGGGTTGGCAGAGACAATAAAAGATTCAACAAGAAAATGTTTTGAGCCACTGATGGGATATGACGGGGGGGGAATGATGAGGTTTACCTGGAAAAGGTCGAGGCTGAATTGTTTGACTGGTTTTGAAGGCTCTTGCTTGTCCTCCAGCTACAGTCCTTTCCTCACATCTCATTCATACTTCAAATTGTTCCATTTCTCTTCAAGCCCCCAAATCCTCAATTAATTGGCTTTCTCAAAGATGAGCAATGTACTCCAATCACTAAACCCAGTGTTCCCTTTTCAGGCCTTTAATTACTTGTCCTTTTATACAAATGGAAGATAACTGTGTACCTCTATACCTAAGGCGGTCATGTAACGTATTGTCCAGACAGATACATTTCCGAATGTAGAAGGACACTGTTAATAATTACGGACTAAGCAGAACGTTTGGTCTCCTGAAAGGTAGGATCGTGCCAGATGTGGAGGCTGCTCCAGAATAGGCAAGCACATGGTGAGAAACAGCGGTCCCACCCAAAGTGCATCTTGAGTAGTAGTGGAATAAAGAGTCTAATAATTCAGAGAGAGTAAACTTTTTCCATTCCCTGCCTACCACCTACTGTCAACACCTCTGGTCCCCAAGGCTGAAGAGCAGATCAGGTGGAGGGTGAGGGAGTGTAGCTTTCAGGCATCCAGACTAAAGCTGCTTAGTGGACGGAAGTTCAAGTACCAAAGACAAATAACCTAACTCTCCATTCTGCCCAGAAGAGCCTTAGAACTGAAGATCGGAAGTGTTGGTCCAAGTGCCCATATGGCTCCTGCATGTCCTACACTGCTGAAACGGAATACACGCCCTGGAGCTCTAAAGGAGCAGGGAAGAGTTTCGGGACTCAAAGTATTTCACCCTTTTTTTTAGAGCTATGCAGTAAATGAGGAGAAAACAAACAATGAGAATGACAAGATTGTAATGTTAAGTAGCTCTTGATTTCGGAGCCCAAGTGACAGATTTAGCTCAGTGCAAGACTGAGCTCATGAATATTTTCATTGTGTTCAGGAAGCCTGCTTTGTGGAAAAGAGAAATATCTGCCTTACAAAATTATTTCTTAAATCAAAATATATCTTTCATATTTTAAAAGGAAGTGTGTTTAAGGAGGACAAGGATTAAAAACATCCATTGCTGGATTTGTGCTATAATATGCTCGCCCTAAAAATTTTATTTTTCCTAAAGTTGACCATCAAGATGTTTGCTATGCCTTTCCAATTTGCGCTTTTCACATACCAAACTTCTGCAGAGAATTTTGATGTTGTAAAGCATTTCTGAAGTTATAGACCATCTGAAAAAGGTTTCTTAATGGGTCTAAGAGCCACTTCATTATCTTTTAAAAATATATATATATATATAAACTTTAGTCTTTGAAAAAGTGCATTTTTCTGAAATGCTGATAATGCTGCCATATGTTGTTTTCGTGCCTTTGATTTGTAATAGAAAATATGTTCCCAAGAAACAATAGTAGATTCACGTGCAGTTGTTTTCCTTCCAAGCCACAAATTATATTTTCTACTTTAGCAATTTATAAGCTGTTAAAGCCAAAAGCATTCTTCAAAATAGTCTGCTTTGTCACATCACATACACCTACCTCTAATTTATAATTCTCTATGGCTATCATTTAATCTTCAAAAAGTGACATTGATATTTTCTGGGCTACATAGAAGTTGGCTACTCTTTCTGTTCAGTGAAGGAAATAAGAAAAATAGGCAAGTTAGGTGAGGTCCTGAAATAGATTGAGAGAAGAGAAGAAACAGCCTGAATATAAAGTTTACGACTGGTTCTGTCTGATTGAATTTTACAATGTCCAGAGAGGGGGAAAAATGCAAAGCCCTATTAAAAAGCATGTTTAAATACGTTATGAATGTCCTGGGCTGGTTGTTTCATAATCTGGATTATTGAAGTACAGCCCAGGAAAGGTCTAAGCCCTTAATTAGAGTAAGTGCTACGGCAGCTCGGGCATCAGTAACATGATCTGCTGATTGTGAGAAAAACAACATTAGACAACGGGCTGTGGTTTAGAGACATGCTTCAACAGTTAGGACTTTTTCCCTGGTTTTTTCTAAAGTGAAAGGAAGCAGATAGCCAGTGCAATAAGCCAAGGGTAGGGTGGGTAGAGTCCTGTTGGGTGGGCCCAGATGTAAGCACAGCCCAAGGCTCATATGCATTGGACGAACCACAGCCATGGTGCCAGGAGAAAAACACACGTCTCCATAAATCCAATTCTGCCAGTCCAAGTCCAAAATTGATTCAGACAATCAAAGAGATAGAGAAATAATGCTGTGAAAAGTAATCTTCTCTTCATTTCTTCTGTATCTCCATGGATTTCAATGATTTTGAATGGGTTTCCTGCAGAAATAATTGTGAAGATTGGCTGTCAGTCAAGAAATATTTTTTTGTGTGCATTTGCTATGCACAAGTGAGTTCTCTGTGTCACCTTTTATCATTGTGGGGTCTCCACCCTTGAGATCTCAGTTCTCTTCAAAATTTCCCACACTTATAAGTACAAATGTTTCAACTGAGCTCATGAGTAATTTATCTGAGTTTCTTCTAATGGCCGAGGCAATTTCTGTGCAAGAAAACACAAAGCATGTCATGAGTTCAGTTGGTGTCTGAAAGTGGTGATGCGTCTGACACTGAAACCAAGCATGGGGTCCCCCAACAATATTAAACTACTAACTCAGCCCATGGCCCCCCGATGACTGGGTTACCCCAGTAAGCAAAGCAACAGTACCCTAAATGCACTAGACTGAACTGTGCTGTGTCCTTTGGGGTCCTAATTCCTTGGAGCCTCTTGGTATTCCACGTGACAGACAAAATGTCTTATACTCTCTCTTCACCACAAAGGTACTTTTGTGTGTAAACAAATCTCAATTTTGTCTGCTTTGTTTTATTATTTGTTTTTGTCGGTAGAATCTCTCTGTAAGTTTCATGGACATGAAGTGAGGGGATACATCTGAGGGCTAGATGCTCAAAACTACCCTTTGTTTTGGGGAATGATGGTGTGATTTTGAACCACATTTTTGTTTGCCTTAACCTCACTGCCCTTAGGATGCATTCGGTCCCAGAAGATATCCAGACTTGCATGGAGACATCTGTGCAGGACAGCCCTTGGGACCAGCGTGGCTTCTAACCGTGATTCCTCACATGACTCCTGCAACCGTGATTCTTCACTAGTTCCAGTAGTCCTGCATGTGCAGGGGAAAACAAGGAGGCATGAGGCAAGAATCACACCCTCAGAAAATGTTCGGTTTACCAGAGAAGATAGACATACAGCAAATGATTACAGCACAAACTGAAAGGGACGTCTGCCGCACAAGTAGCCACCAGAAGAAAGGACACAAATACAAGCAAATGCTGTCAGGCCCTCTAGTGTGAACACGACCATCAGTTTCAGGTGGGCACAAAGAATGAAGGCTTAGTCTGGTCTAAGATGTGGGTGCCTGAGCAGGTGGTTTTGGGGGACAGAATGTCTGTCCTGTTTCACCTTCTTCACTTCCTTTCTCCTTCTTACTGAGGGTCAGAGCCTTTGATTGTGCTCCATTTCACTAACAGGTGCAGGTACTTTTCCTTCAAAATAAACTCAAACCCTTTCTCAACGCTTTCTCTTTCAACACGTAAGCACATGTGCTGTGTAGTGACTTGTATTTCCTGCCCTACAGATCTGTAAGAGAACTAGGGCCTTTGCCCAATGTGTGAGAAGAGGTACAACTTGCTTCCTCTCTTGCATTGCCGGAGCAGGGTTGTCTTCCAGGCAGCTGAGCTGGCCAAGCTGCTCACATCCCTGCACCCAGGTCTTGGCCACTACCAAATGGAGAAGCCCAGTCAACAGATGCTGTGGCTGGGCAATGTCACCCCAGCTGCAAGACCTTCTCTCTGTCCATGGGGAGGGAATAGGAAGCTTCATTTATGCCACCCTATAAGCAATAAGAATTTTGGACTGGTTTTATAAGTGAATTTGGAATCTCACATCCCAAGAAAAAGTCTTCTGCAGTTTCCAAACCCTTTTAGGTTCAGTTGCTTGTTAATTTTATTGTGAGAAGAATAAAATCATAAATACACAAATAAAAAATGTTGATGAGATTGTCACTCAAAATGGATTTGTTCGTGCAAAAGACAGTATTTTTAAAAAGAAAAAAAATCCACCCAAGAATTATAACTAATCTCAAAAGACATTAAACTTCTTAGTAGCCTGCAGAGATAGCTTTTACTTTATTTTAATATCAAAGCAGATGAACTCGAAGCAGATGAATTAAGTTCCTTAAAATGTCAAAAGCTAATTGTCTGTTCTCATAATTCAATAAATTTGGCAAAGAAAAAGTGTTTCAGGTAACACATGCTTTATGAAAGTGGCTCAGTTTTGTAAATTACCCCTTAGCCTCCAGTATTAGAGAAGAGCTTCAGATTTTTATAAATATTAATCCTGTCCTGGTTTATTAAGTGCTGACTGAAATATAAATTACTTTTAAAATTTAAAAATTGTCACGCTTATTGGCCTAAGAAAATGACGACTTTCCTATCAGAGACTACAACCAGACTTTAAGAACTCAATATCGTAAAAATGTCCATTCTCCCCAAATTTATTTACAGATTCAGTGCGATTCCAATAAAAAGTCCAAAAGAGTTTTTCTATGTAATTAGACAAGTTGACTTTAAATTTATATGGAAGAGTAAAGTGCCAAGCACAGTGGGGATTCATCATTAGATATATCAAACCTTATTGTAAACCAGAAGTAATTCAGATAGTGCAAGAGTTGTCTAGAAGTAGACAAATAGGCCAAGGAAGCAGAATAGAAACTACAGAAATAAACTCACATAGATGGAAATGTATGAAGTACAAAAGCAGGGATCAAAGCTCTGTGGTGAAGGGAAGGGCTGGTTATGAACAGTACTTGCACACTTACTTATGGATACAAAATCATGGAAGTTGGACTCCTACTTCACAGCCTATACAAGTATGGTCATGCACTCCCACATAATATTTTGATCAACAGTGGACTACATATACAATGGTGGTCCCATAAGGTAATCAGGGAGCTAAAATATTCCTATGGCCCAGTGATGTAGCAGCCGCCATAACATAGTCACACAATGTCTTACCTTTTCCATGTTGAGCTATGTTTGACACACAACTACATACCATTATGTCACAGTTGCTGACAGTATTGAGCACAGTAACCTGCTGTACAGGTTTGCAGCCTAGGGGTGATAGGCTATACCACATAGCGTAGGTATGTAGTAGGCTGTGCCATCTAGATTTGTGGAAGTACACTCTGTGATATTTGCACAATGATGACGTTGCCTGACGATGCACTTCTCAGAACGTATCTCCGTTGTGTTTCTCAGAATGCTTCCTCGCCATCAATAAGTGATGCATAACTGCATAGCTTTCAGGTAGATTTAGGACTTAAATATTTAAGGCAAAACTACAGTCTTTCAAAAGACAATATCAGAAATATCTTAATTACCTCAGGGTAGGACTTTGCTTTAAAAAGATGTAAAAGAACTAACCATAAAAAAGATAGATAATTCTACTACACTAAAATACAGAGTTTCTGATCATCAAAAGAAACTATTAAAAAGTGATTGGACAAGTCTCAAGTAGGAAGAATGTGTCTGCACAACACAGAACCAGCAAAGGCTTGGTTTGAAGAGCATAAAAACTCTTATAAATGAATTTTTAAATGATAAACAATGTGATAATTGGCAAAAGCTATAAATAGAAATTTCTCAAAATAAGCAGCATAATTGATGCATGAGATATGAAAAATACCCAGTCTTACTAGTAATCAAAGAAATGCAAATTAAAACTACAATAAGACAGCATTTCGTATCCACCTCAGAGGCATACGTTCTTAAATAGCAGAACACATATATATGATTTCACTTTTTGTGGTTTAGCTTTTCCATTCTGAGAATGAGAATAAATCTTTTCACCCATGTTTTCCATAGTCTGGTCTGTTATTCTACATTCTTTTACATTCTAATACCTTACGTTTTCCATTACATCCTTTCTTCTCACCCTTATATCAGTTTCTAATGGATTTAGCAGGAAACCAACATTCCTGTTCAACTTGTACAAACTTGTGAAAACATAAAAGGAATGGAAATGAAAATGGAAATTTCAGGCCACCAGATGTCTTTATACATCTGCATAAATAACACTGCCATGAAATTGACCCCAGCCTACCTTTTAAGTAGGAAAACACTCTCCTTTAATCCAATGTAGATAATTATGGATGATTCATTTGCTACTAATTTGCTGAAAACTCAATTCAGAAAATACTAACAAAATGTATATTAAGCTTTAACAAATGACATTCAACAGAAATCTGTTCCGTTTGATACTTTTCCTTTAAGGAAGTCTCTAGACAGTGTTTCCTAATCAGTATAATGAGCTTTCTGGAATTTATGAAAGCGAAGGCTCCTTTCAGATCTAAAGTTTCAGCTCTGTATTTTCACTATTAAGAATTGTTTACACCTGTAAAAGCAGACTGAAGAGCTTCGCTAGGTCTCCGTACCTCTTCCCCATCCCCTCTGCGTCTGTCAGTCCCAAAGCTCTGTATTACCCTCCCCATTTCTTCGCTCTGTTCCTGGACGTCGCTTTTCCTCAATCTTCCTCTCATTCCCCCTCACGCTGTACTGCTCTCTCACTCACTCCACAACTTTAGAAAACTAACCCAACTTAGAAATGTCTACTAACTTCCTAAAACATCCTCCACAACATTAAAAAGCACCCGCTAATATTTTTACAATACAATACACAAATATTTAATAAAATCAGGACAACGCACATCCCCCCTTTCTACCATTGCGTTACAAAACGAGATTCACTTGCAATGAACAAATGATCAATCTTCCCTGTTATCAGAAACCAGCTTCCCCAAGACGTCCAGTAATTTTTCAGAGCTCTGGAAGCAATAGCTCCAAATCTAGTCTGTCAGCAGGTGGCTCGGCCTGGCTTACACTCCACTTGGGCGTCTGCTCTGGCTCCCGGGAAGCCATCTGGGGCAGCCTGGCTTCCATCTGCCCTTCTGGAGTAGGTCGCGGAACCCTGCCAAGATACTGACCCTGGATGCCAATGAAACCTCATCCCTGTCAGGACAAAGAATCTCTAGAGTCCAGGTAAAGGTAGGGAGAATGTCTCCTCCCCAACATCTCCCACACTGCATCGTCTGGACAATGGCACGGTTCTGCTTCTGTGGGCACCTCTGTTCTTCGTGAAAAAGACCACTGCCATATTTTGGCCAGATCTGGGTAACACAAGGCTCATTCTCAGCCCAAGAGTCATGTGTGAAACAGATCTCTTCCCACGAGGGAGAGAACCTCCTTTTATCCTCCTAAATCCCATCCCCACTTTGAACCATGCTCCCATGTATCCTCCTATAATCGATCTCCCATGTTATTTATCTCCTAAAGTCTATTCCCAGCTTAGAACTGAGAATTTTTCCTTTCTCCCGGTTCCCAGACTTGCCCAGTTAAAAACTGTCCAGCTTAAAACAACTGCATGCCAAAGACAGAAGCACATCTTAGAAGAAGATGGCTTCCCCAGCCCAACCTTTCTGAAGGCTCTTGCTAAATAATTTATTAGATTGACCCGCCAGACCTGAAATTTGAACCTAATGCATGATCTTGGTGGAAATACTAACTGCTCATTTATCATCTCTAAAAGGGAGAAAAACCTGCATTTGCCATACTTCAAGATCTAGTCCACGCTTAGCTTCCCTTTGGACTGCTGCCTTTCACTCTTTCATTTATCTAGAATGCTGTATTTTCCTGACTATACATAACTACACTGTAAAACATCTGAAGACTGCATAAAAACATAAGAAAAAATATATAAATCATTTCAAAATCTCATCACACTGAGGCAACCACTGTTAAGATCTTGGTATCTGTTTCTGTTGTGAAAATATGCAAATATAAATTAATTTTACATAAAAGGGATCATTTCTGTTTCTATCTTTTAAATTTTTAATGTTGCCCTTTTCTTGCTTTCCCCACTCCACAAGTGTCATTAATTTCTTTACTCCTCATATCATTCATTGAAAGTTGTTTATTATGGGTATATTTTCCTTTTTCTCTCTCTAGCTGCAGAATTGCCTTAAGAATGAGATCGCAATCACCCATGTACCCATGACCTTACTAAAAATCATCCATCACCGAAACAGCTGATATTCCTCCTAGTCCTTCCCCAACTACCTCCTTCTGAATCCACATTAGCCAGCATCTTCCTTTGGTGTTTGTCATTCTCACAGATACCTTTATATGTGTGTCACATACGTCTTTGGCACTAAACAGTATGTACCACTGTGTTATATGTTCCTAACTGTAATACAAATGGCCACTGCTGTATATATTTTCCTGGAATCTCTCTTTTCTCACTTAATGTGGATTAATATGAGTAAGTTTAGGTTCTTGAATTTTCTATTTTGCCACATTCTCTCGTGTGAATGTACATCAAGGTATTAGTCAATTCCTCTGTTAATGCACATGCTGTTGTTTTTATCCTTTTGCTCTCCTGAGGTCTGTGGCTGTGAGCCTTTTTTTCCAGATTGAGGCAGCATAGCAAGCAGTTTCGAAGGGAGACTCCAGTGCAGACTGCATGCATCTGACATGTGGTGGCGCCATGTAGGAGCTCAGCAGCCTTGGCAAGTTATTTAATCCACTGTGCCTCACTTCCCCATTTTAAAATTGAGATAAAAATAGTATCTGCTTCATAGGACTATTGAGAAGAGTATTAGCTGGAAGCATATGCAGTTGTAATTTTCATAGTCCAAAAATGGTCACATATTAGCATTTTTATGTGGTGAAACCTAATAAATAAGATAATTCACATAGCGTATTTAGAATGGAGGTATACAGTCAGTACTCGGTGAGTGTTAGCTGTAATGATAGCATTGGTGATGACAATGATGGTGTCTCTTTGTATATAGGAGCCTCAGGGTTTCTCTGGCCTAAATACCTGGGAATAAAATTGCTAGGTCACAGGATCTATCCAAATTCAACCTTTACTTCCAGAATGTTCTCCAGAGTTTTCTACCCAAGATATGTTTTATCTTTCCATATGTTTGTCTTATTTAATATTTTTCAATAAAGTTTTAAAATACTGTTTATAAAAATTATTCGTTTTCTTCTCTCTTTCCCCTCTCCTCCTCCCTCTTCTTCTGTTTTTTTTTTTATCTCTTTCTTCCTCCTCCTCCACCTCTCCTTCTTCTTCTTTTTCTCCAAAATTCGAAGATGAACCGTCTTCTGCTATCAAGGTAGAAAGGTCTGTGACCTCCTCATGTTTCTAGAAGATCACCGTGGATCATGCAAAAGGTCACATGCCATCTTTACTTTCACAGCTCTGGAAATCTATTTGCTAAGCTCTCAATTATCACCCAGAGCTCTAGGATGCTATTTCTCAGACTTTTCTGTGGCTCACAGAGTATCCTGTTGTTAACTGTCCCCCAGGCCTAGAGGATCCCTTGGCTTTACAGAGCACAGCTCCTGACCCTGCGGCTCCACGGGAAACTGGACTAAGCCGCCATCTTCCCTGAGCCTCCCTGCTTCACTGTTCATTGTCCTCCCTCCCTATTCCGCAGATCCAGAGATTCACTTTGCTGCATAAGTTGTTTTAGTCCCAAGACAAGGCACTGCCTAAGCATAGATGTCTAACTTTTAAAACTGGCCAATTACATCAAAATTTCTTTGGTTCTATAAGCAATGATATGGCCCAGCAATTTATTAATAGTAGGGGAATGCTAAGCAAATACAAGCAATCATTAATAAAGATGTTGTCAATGGTGTCAGAACAATGCACAGTAAGCAATCTAATTCCAAATGGTACGTTAAAAGAGAAAAAGAGGATTTCTTTAAGATAGCACAGAATAGAATATTTTTCCAAATTAATAGGTGCAATATTCAGGAGAAACAAACCACTCAAAATAACTGAACCCTGCCTGTAGTCTGCTGATCCTCTTTCCTATTTCGTTTTTCTGTCTTCATTTCTTTCTCTCTCTACTGGGCGTTTTCCATCAGCATGTAAATCGAATTTAGTTTTTGCCATCCTTGATAAAAACAAAATGATACCTGCAATTGTTGTTTAATCTCTACTTTCCAAAACCGAATTTTTCAAAAGCTCTATTTAAGCTTTTTGTCTCTTCCCCTTCCCGTTTCCTCCCCGCCTGTTTCAATAAGGCTGACCACAGCTACCCACTCCACCCCAGAGGCATCTGCCCCCCGCGGCGCGTACTCTCTCCCACTGGGCCTTGGCATCCTCACGTTCCTGCCCCGCTCAGAAGCACTTGCTCCGGGCTCCGCGGCGGCCTTCCCCGCTAAGAAGCGCTTCCTCCTCCGGG